>NC_051064.1:37873290-38173290 GCF_004664715.2 Peromyscus leucopus
TGAACTCGATTTGTAGACCAGGCTGGCCTGGAACTCACAGAGATCCACCTGTTTCTCCCTCTCAAGTGCTAGTATTAAAGGTGTACACCAGAACTGTCTGGCCTTAAAATTTTTCATATGGGATATTTTTGTTATATGTTTTTTCTCTTCCAAATCTTCTCAGATCCTCTCTACCTCCCTGCCCACCCAATTTCATGTTCTTTCTCATTCTCTCAAAACAAACAAAAGAATAAATAAAAAAACAAACAGCACAATCTTGTCCTTAGATAATCTACTTTTCTTGTCCTGTATATATAAAGATATGCCCAATAATTTAGTGCAAGAAAAATTAGCTGCTTTCCAGTAAATTTTCCCATCAACAATACAAAAGAGGCCGAGACTTGTGCTCATCACAAACTAGCTTAAGCAATCATGTTTTTACTGTGTGTTTGTGTGTGTGTGTGTGTTCAGGCAGTGTTCCTCCCTGTAAATACTGTATATTTGGTAAGAATGAATAATTTGTTTTTACTGTTTCTTTGAAGATTATTGTAGCCTATCTGAATGGTACATACCTTTCTTCATGTGACTGCCACAAATACAATTTTCAGAGGTTGACGTTTAATCAAGGTTTAACAATGAAGTGAAACCTATCTACAACTTTTCATGAAGGCTGTGGAGCACAAGATATAAATGGAAGAAATATTCTGACAGGAGAAAGGATGAGGTGAAATCCCACTCTTACAAACTCAGCCCTTTCCCTTTCTAAACAAAACCTATGGAGATCTCCCTAAAGAAAATGTCAAAACCTCACAGAGTTAATGACAGACAGTACTCAAACAGCCTGTGCATTTTGAATCTTCAAAATGGCTCCAAGCTTACAAATATCCAACTATTTCAGAAAAAGAAAATTCTTTATCAGTCATAAAAAAAAATGAATCAAAAATCTTTCAGCAACAAATAAAAGACTTTTCCATAAGGCAAAAGAATAATCACTCTGATTCTTGCTTACTCATTGCTATTCTGGTATTCAAAGAAGATTGACCCAGGCCATCACCAGCCGTGAGGCTAGGCCTGCCTTATCTTCAGGGAAGCATCCTAACTGGGGTTGGGGAGGAGGAGCTGTCTTCTGTCCTGTGTTTAGTAGCACCACAGATAGTCATTTTTGTTTTACTAATTCCCTTTGTCTAGCCAGTAGGGAGAATAGCTGGAGGGTGTCTGGCATTTCTGTTTACCAGTTGTTTTCTTTTACTATATATACTATCAAATTTACAGAAGGTTTTCAAAGGTAGTATAAAGGACTGAGGATGTTTTGTAATCTATTTTCAAACTTACCCACTGCTTTTATTTTGTCCTCTTTTCTTCCTTTCTACATACTTTGTATAATCCTTTTCTGGATCATCTGAAGGTAATTTGGAAGCATAAGTTCTTGTCCCTAATAATTTAATATGTGTAGCAGGCTTTCTTATGGGCTGCCACCCAGCTCCCAAATCATGACACAGAGACTTATTATCAGTTCTGAATGCTCAGCCTTAGCTTAGCTCTTATTTTAATTTGTTTCTCTTTATCTATGTTTTGCCTTGGGGCTTTTAACCTTTCTTTCCTTCTGTATATTTTACTTTCACGGTTTCTTGTGTCTGGCTGGTGGTTGCCTGACTCTGGCCCTGGGCCTGTCCCTCTCTTTCTTCTCCTTCTTTATTCTCTCAAGCCTAGATTTCTCTGCCTGCCAGCCCCACCGATCTCTCTCCTGCCTAGCTATTGACTGTCCAGCTTTTTATTAGATCAATCAGGTGCCTTAGGCAGGCAAAATAAAACACCAGAACATCCTTGCATAATTAAACACACAACACAAACAAATGTAACAACACATCCTTATATCATTAAATAAATGCAACATAAACAAATTTATACACCTTTACACAGTTAAAGTAATATTCTGTGGCATAAACAAAAGTAACACATCCATACACAGTTTAAATAATATTCCACAACACTTACACCTTTTTGTATAAATAAAAAGTTTTAACTTTAACATAGTAAGACTATATCCAATAAGAATAACTATCAAGTAAGAGTTACATTTACAATATGCAGTCCATCTGTGTTTAGCAAACTCAGAGAAAATACTTCATTATTTATCCTATCTTTGTGAGCCCAAAGTTTTGTACCCACTCATTTTTTTTGATGGTTTGCATTCTACCATTAGAAGTACACTCTCTTTTCTTGACTTTTTAAAAATTCACATTAAATATATATGTATTGGTGATATATAAAAGTAACAATTATATGTAGTGATACAATGCCAAGTGGTTTGTTTAGATACATGGTTATATTGTATACTGCTAAATTATGTGTGTGTGTGTGTGTGTGTGTGTGTGTATGTGTGTGTATATTTAAACACTTAATATTTCTTCATGATAAAAACATTTAAAAATTATTTCTTCCAAGTTTTCTGAAATGTGTAGTTCATTATCATTATCTATAGTTAATAGTTACTATCTTTCTTTCTCAACATCCTAATCTATCTATTATCTAATTGTCATCTAGCATTTATCTAGCTATGTGAGCATTAAGTCATGAATTTATTTTTTTCCAATCCATTACCATCAATATTTATTTTGGTATTTTAGTTGTTTCATATTTGGCCAATGGGACTCTCTTGAATTTGACTCATGTTCACTTATTATTTTGCTTTCAGCCATAACAAGAATTTCCAGGATTTTCTTGACTCTCCTCGCCCTGTGTCCACTATTTCTTAGAGAAGTCCTGGCTTTCTTTAGTGGAAAATGGAATTTAGAAACCCTTCTTCTACTGCCACTAACACATTGTTTCTTTTCTTCCTCTTGGTGAATAGAAATGGAAAATAACACATGATATACGTGTGAACAATCTGAGAGCTATTCTTGGTTGTCCACTTGACTACACCTGGAATTAACTAAAACCCAATCAACTGGGCACTGCTATGTGGGATTTTTCTTAATAGAATAATTTGAAATGGGGAAACCCACTTTTTTTTTTTTATTTTCGAGACAGGGTTTCTCTGTGTAGCTTTGTGCCTTTCCTGGAACTCACTTGGTAGTCCAGGCTGGCCTCGAACTCACAGAGATCTGCCTGGCTCTGCCTCCTGAGTGCTGGGATTAAAGGCGTTCGCCACCACCGCCTGGCTGAGACCCACTTTTAATCCAGATCCTTTGAAGTTGGGAAGATACACCTTTGATTCAGATCTTCTGAAGTGGGAAGATCCACCTTTAATCTAGGCCACATCTTCTGCTGGCAGTGCATATAAAGAACATGGAAGATGGAATCCTGCTGTCTTTGCCTGCTTGTGTTACAGGCCCCAGACTTTAGTACAACTGATACCATGATGGCAGTACCATTCAGGCCTTGAAACCCAGCACATAGGCAGCCATACCTGCCAAATGAGAACAAAGACCTAATCTTTCAAAGTCCACAGTGCTGTGGATATCATTCTATATAAATAAAACACCGATGGCCAGTGACCAGGCAGGAAGTAGGTGGCCAGGCAGGAAGTAGGTGGGACAAGGAGAGAGGAGAATTCTGGGAAGTGGAAGGCTAAGAGAGAGACACTACAGCCACCACCAGGACAAGCAGCATGTGAAGACGCCGGTAAGCCACCAGCCACGTGGCAAGGTATAGATTTATAGAAATGGGTTAATTTAAGATATAAGAACGGTTAGCAAGAAGCCTGCCACGGCCATACAGTTTGTAAGTGATATAAGCGTCTGAGTGATTATTTTATAAGTGGATTGTGGGACTGCGGGGCTTGGGGAACCTGGAGAGAAGCCCTCCAGCAACAAATGGCGCCCAACGGCTCGAGTTTCTACCTTAAACCTGAGAATATTTAATAACCAATTCTAAACAGAGCCAAAACCAGATTCCTGCTTCTTGTCCCATACGGGCAGCTAGTCACCACAAAACGCAGGTTTGAACACTGGCGGGTTCCTGGCGTGTGCGTTTGACCGGCAGTATGGTGGAAATGAGGCGTCTGCCAGCGGCACATTAAGCTGTGTGGTAGATTTAGTCTTTACTATTATTTAAAAAAAAAAAAGGTTTCTGGGCTACACGCTGCTTTGATAAAAGCTTAGACCCACTATTTCTGAGACTTGATGACTCCCAGAGCTGGCGGAACATGTACCACTGCCATGTTGGGAAGCTGAAGTGCGCGGAGCCAGCAGCCACAGCGCCGTTTCAGTCTTAGAATGGTGCAGTTTAAAGCAATAGGCTCAAGGCTCAAGGTAATATGAAAAATAAGCCACGTAACGATGGCTACCACACAGAGAATCTGGATTATGTTGTCTTTGATATTTGTAACTGAAGAAAAACATTTGATTACAAAAGCTGTTGAGTTATGCCAAAATGTATATATTAAAGGTACCTTGACTTCAAAATTTGGATTTAAGGATATGTTGCTTTGGAAAAGAGGTTCTGCTTTTGTTTCCACAGAAAGCCAGAGGCTGTGGATTTGTTCCAGATTAAGATACATCAGGTTTCACCAGCCAAGACCCCCTGAAAGGTCTCCGATGACACCATGGCCCAGATGATCCAACATCCAGAGCGGTTTCAAGGCAACTGGTTCAAACAATACAGCCTCACGGACTACCCCATAGGTCTAAAATTTTCTTTGCATCCCCATAAGATACAGCGCCGCCCTCCAGCAGGAAGTAGTAAGAGATGCTACGCCCAAATTCCCAAATATACCAAGCTGGCTTTAGAGGTGGAATTGGCTCACTCCCCCTCTAAACCCAGACATATTGCTTTAAAAAAAAAATGGTTAAGCGATTCTTGTGTCCCAAATCAGAAGAGCCCTCTGGTGTGGGACAGAGAAAACCAATATTTTTATTTAAAACAGGTTGATTATAAATGTGATCTCTTTCTAAAAAAGAAAAGGGGATATGATATAGATATATAGGAGGATATAGAGATGATAAGATAAAAGGATAGATTAATCAACCTACTTTTAAAGAACAACTTGTTTAAAATGTTTTACATTGGTATAGATTTTAGTTTATGTTTAAAATGTTTTACATTGGTATAAATTTTAGTTTATTGATACAAACTTGAAGTTAATATTGTTATACTGTGTATATATATATTTCTATTCTTGTTTGAGGTATTATGTTTATGTAACTCATTTAAAATTGTAATGGATAATTAAAAAATAGATTAATAATTAGTCATCTATGATAATCATATCTGTAGCCATGTTAGTTAAGTTTTCTAGGTATACATAGATATATTTCAGATAGATAGGTAATCTTCAAACACTTCATAGACCTAGAGAATATGGCATTTAAATAACTTAAAATTCTGTTGACATGAGACACAATTGCTCCTGGCTGCACCAATTGATCCCGAGAGAATGTTGGGCTTCTAAGACATTTCCATTTGGAAGTTTGTCTTTTTGGCACAAAATGGCCTACTGGGCAAAGAATTGCCCTTGCCTTGATGGCTGACAGTACAAATGCAATGCTGTCCTTTCTGGACAAGTGGGACACAAGGAAAGCGACCACTGTACTCTGCCAAGACAGGGTAAGATGGTCTTTCAGAAATCCTGCTTCTGAAAATGGTCTGTCAGATACTCTAGGCCTGTAGCCAATTAGAATGTACCAACAATGCTGAGAAACATTAGGTGACTGTCCAGGCTGTCAGCTGTCTTGGTCTACTTTTGCAAGATTCCTGAAAGTTGCTTGCATCCATCTACCATTTCTCAGGTACCATTATGTTCCTTCTCAGGTCTTTGATGTGGTTGAAAACTAGATAGTTGTAATTTCCTCAATTATGATAAAAGATAAGTTAGATATAAAACCTTAAACTCACAAATATAAGATAGATAGGACACCTTTAATATTGTAACTGTAATTCTTGCTCGATAATTGTTTTGTTATATGTAATTTTACCATGTTAAAGCTAAAACCTTACTTTTTAAAAAAAAGAAAAAAAGGGGAAATGCTGTGGATATCATTCTATTTAAATAAAACACTGATGGCCAGTGACCAGGCAGGAAGTAGGTGGCCAGGCAGGAAGTAGGTGGGACAAGGAGAGTGGAGAATTCTGGGAAGTGGAAGGCTAAGAGAGAGACACTACAGCCACCGCCAGGACAAGCAGCATGTGAAGACGCCGGTAAGCCACCAGCCACGTGGCAAGGTATAGATTTATAGAAATGGGTTAATTTAAGATATAAGAACGGTTAGCAAGAAGCCTGCCATGGCCATACAGTTTGTAAGTGATATAAGCGTCTGAGTGATTATTTTATAAGTGGATTGTGGGACTGCGGGGCTTGGGGAACCTGGAGAGAAGCCCTCCAGCAACACCACAGTTTTGAAAAAAAAAATCTCTGAATGTACTAACCTTATACCTTATTCTCGCTAACTGAGCTATGCCAATTTAGGATTTTTTTTTTGTGTGTGTGTGTGTGTGTAGGGGCGGGGGCTTAAAAGCCAAAGGCATGGGACTACACTGAGGTCCCTAACAGATGGTATAGTTGCTGGTCACCTAAAAGACTTTCTATTGGTTTGAATCTATGTCTGAGTGGTTTTCTCTGCTAGGTAACTCACAACATTTGTTCTTGCTCTCTCTGGCAAGTCCATTCTTTCATTGGCATTAGAGCCTACTTCTCTAGGATTCCAGCATATACCGAAGACAAGCTGAGACATCCTGTGGACTGAAAAACTGCTGAATTATTGGACCTTTCATTTACATACAGGCATTGTTGGATTAGCTGGACCATAGATAGTCTGATAAAGATAGATAGATAGATAGATAGATAGATAGATAGATAGATAGATAGGGTCTATCAGTTTTGTTCATCTAAAGAACCTTGACTAAAACAAATGAGAAGTGTTACTACAGTTGTTATCTCTGTAGTTACTCATTTGCTAAAGCTAGATTATACAAAAGGGAATTTCAGAATAGATAAGCAGCAAAACCAACCCTATTAATTAGAGTTTCCTACGAATACAAATTAGTAGTTTGAGAGGTGTGGCAGAAATAATTTTTAATGCACCTTTCAACATCCACTTTCCAAAAACCTCTTTAGATTCAATAAACAATTCAAGTCTAGAATTTGGATTGGATCCAGAGCCCCAGATTTCAGCACGAGCACACAGATGACAAAGTTTTTCTCCCAAACCCTGACATTATAGGCAGTGTGTATTGGTTCAGTAAACTGAATAAAGCATAAATTGAGTTATAAATGGGGGTATTTCAAATTTTGTTTGGTTGCTCTACATGAAAGTGCCTGCAGTGGCATCTCATGGCAGCAAGATCAGTGGCTTAATGGCTGCTCTGACCAGATGTTCTGTAGAGTGGCCTTACTTGTGACACTCTTTTGCCAGTGATTGCTTTGTTCTTGCCTTTTTGGGAACCTGATCTCTATTTTTTTTTTTTTTGCCAATTCTGAAGAACTATAAGTCTTTCCAGTAAACCCCAGTTATACTGATTTTAGTGAGAATTTATATCTTTTCCTTGAAACCTTAATAGTTACAAGATTTAAGGTCAAAGATCTTAGGAGCAGTTTTTAGCTAATAAATGGAATTGTCAGTAAATGAAACACTAGTGTAACTCATAATTCTCATAAATAGGTAGGAATAGAATCAAGTTCTCAATGATCTTGAACAGTAATCCCAAGCAAGTCTGCCTCAAAGTGATTTGGAGTTGACTGTATTAGTGATTATAGAAAGATAAAGCTTACGGAATGCTGTGAATGATATGTCATATTAACAACAAAATGTATATACTAATCCTTGCATATGATATTTAATATTCTACAGTTATAGCAGAAGTAGAAAACTTTCATTTTACTATGTTAATAGCATAGTATATTAGACAAACCCTAAAAAGTCCATCAGAAAAGAATATTGTATGTTAAGGAAATATGTACAGATTTTGTGGCAAAAATTTCTCAGCAGACACATACACACAGAGACATACCACATTCTTTTAGTAAATTGTGCATGTGCTTGTATTTTACAATTGTAGGATAATCCACAGAGCTAAAGTGTTACCCTTCTCTGTTTACCAATGAATGAGTGCTAATATTAAGTGATAATGTTTGTTTTATTATTTACATTATTGCATAAAGTAGAATATTTTTGCTAACACTGTAACTAACACTT
The DNA here is from genome assembly GCF_004664715.2 of Peromyscus leucopus. NCBI lineage: Eukaryota > Metazoa > Chordata > Mammalia > Rodentia > Cricetidae > Peromyscus > Peromyscus leucopus. Next base: position 37,881,402 of record NC_051064.1, read on the forward strand.
TTGACATTAAGTATTAAGATTGTTTCATGGATAAGGAAGAAAGGAGATAGTGCTGGAAAAGCAACTAGACATGAATAAGATTGAATATGGCACTATTTTTTTTTTGTGCAACATTGTAGCAGGTCTCCTGAAGTGCATTTTTGAGAAAATATGTTCTTTAAACTTATTAATCTAAATTGACTTAAAATTCATGGACATACACTAATGTATCACAGATAAATAAGTCAGATACAAAATCAATATTACAGCTTTGATGAGGGTGGAGGGTGTTAAAAACTCCCAAATTTTACAAAGCTCCTCACTTATATGTATTGTCAAGGTTAAGTGACTGTATGATAATCTGCAACATCCAGGTCTCATGGCCTTAAGTCCTTGTCCCACAAAGAAATTACTGTGCTGAGTTTTCTAAATAAAAATTGTCTTCCAATTCAATTTGGCAAATGACTCACCAGAAAAGACTAACAGTAGAAGACAAAATATAAATTAAACTAAAATAAACATGGAATACACAACTCTTCTTCAGAAGAAGAGAGAGTGAGCTTCTTACATACCCAATCAGCCAAGAGTCTTTGGGATGCTACTCCAGTGTTGTATTTTATCACAATACACCTTTCTTGGGTATGTTGACTCTAAGACCAGACCAGACAAGGAAAATTCTCTATAGACATCCAACTGGACATCCCCAGAAATGGTGAAAATCATAAACTTGGGACCAGTTTAAGCCCAAGTTTAACAAAAGTATACTCCTCCTCTCCACAGTTAGATGTTTACTAGTTTACTTGATTTCTAGTAGAGGTACGAAGACATGTATAACATTTTCTGTTTCACTGACCAAAATCTTCAGAACGATAGAGCTAGGGGCAGGAGGGACAGAGGCACAGCTCCACACTGTCTGTGAAGCTGGCGCTCAGAACTTCATGGCTGTGCTGAATGGCAAAGGGATGGGATCCTCCTCTCTAAATGCTGCCTTTAGAGCATTGCTTTCGACTGTGGTGCAGTTCTGGCTGGCTTCCATTTACATTTTGTGTGATCTTGAAATAATCCATCTAATTGGGAATTAATCATTAAGCTTTTATTAAAAACCATTTTCCATCAAAGGCCTCAATGTTCACAAAGATCCTGGGACATTTTTCATTTAGGACTAGACTTCATGGATTCTTTTAGAAAGCCCTCAGTATTCCTCTTGTTAAATCGCCCCAGGCACTTTTCACAAGTCCACTAAAATAGCCAGTCAGATAGAATTCCCAAGATAAACCAATATCCAGATATTACTTTAAACATAGTGTTTTACAGTCATCATTCCTAAGTATCTTTCACTATAAATCTACTTTATTAATCTTTGTATTTTAATAAAACAAATGTAATGGCAAAAGAGGGGTGTACACACACACCCTGGTTTTCAGAAATTATCAAGTTAGAACAAAAAGTTTAAAGTGATTTCCTTTCCAGTGAAGGTAATGTCAGAACGCCATACCTGCAGCGTAGCTTTCAGGGTGGTACCCAGTGGAGGGGGAGGGAAGACAAAAACATCTCTTAACTACTGAGACATTAAACTTTCTCCCACTTCAAGTGGATCTGCAAACAATGTGAGGTCAGAGAGGATGGGTTCTCAAGTCTGATTCTCATGGGGTGCTTTAGCCCTGGCAAAGCAACTCTTTTCACTCAGAATCCCCTCTAAGGAATCAGGTGAAAGGCCAGTTGGCACCAGCCTTTCCTTTTACTCCAGCTGCCTGTGAAGAGCACGGTTGCCAGGCAACCAAGTCTCAGGCTTGCTTTGTGCCTACATCAGACTAGGAAATGTGGCTGTTTTGAAGCTATCTGTTGCAGGAACTTACACTGAGAGGCCTTTAGGTTTGGAAAACTATTTTTTTTTTAATTCCTCACAGTAAAACTACATTATCCTTTCCAATTTTCCTGCTTTGAGGGTAGAGGCTATTTAGAGTGTAGACGGCTATATTTCCACACAGGAAAATACCCAGACCTTGATTTCAAAAATCAGAAGTAATTTACATTTTAAAAGAAGAGCTAATGAGCGTCACAGCTGCATTTTGTCTGTTTTTTTCCTGGCAGCTTGATTTCATTCTTTTCCCATTCTTTCACTTTTAACATTTTGCTCTCCCTTCCCTTCCGTGGCTGGTTCTGTCCTACTTCTGTGTGTCTCTTTGCTTTCTTCCTCTGTGGTGATATGAATTGTGTTACTTCCATGTTCTCCTTCAGTCGGTTGCTCACAAGCTGGAACAGTGAGTTTGAAGTGAACCAAGCTTTTTCTTACAGAGGCCTGGCTGACATTTTGTTTTCACCTTTGGATTAATTTTTTTTTTTTATTATTTTAACCCGGAGTTATGGGAGGCTATTTGGAAATAACTGACAATGAATTCTTGGTTTTTATTTGGACTCCTCTTGTTTCTCAAAGAAAACGTATTGTGAGCTTCCCAATGTGTTCAAACTGCTTATATGTGGACTGTCTAGGCACACTCCATTGCTTTGAAGTGTTCTCCAAGTCACATTGGGTCCTACATTAATGCAGAACATTCTCGTACATACGTACAGTAGATCAAATTCCAAAGATATCTCACTAGACAGCAAACAGGGTGGGAAGTGAAGCCCTGAAGGCTAGCTGAAAGCCTTACAAAATTAGCATGTGAAAAATAAGTTGGCAAAAAGAAGACTGGAAAGCAGCACCCTTCAGACTTTCTAAAACTGCCAGAATGAGTGGTCCAGGCACAGAGAAAACCCATTGTCTAGAGGTAACTAAATATATAACCCTGTGTGGAGAGTTAGTGCTATCACGTGACACATGAAGTTCTGTATAAAACTACAGCTAACAGAGAGTTCTAGAAACACCTATTTTGCCAAAGAGCAGAAAGCCAACAGTGCTTTGTTCACAAAGCACTGTCCTCTGAGCTGCTAAGGTTTTTTTCTTTGCTCTGGCCTGCTTCCCTCTTGGAAGACAAATGTCTCCTAATCAACGCCCTATTACTGCTGCAGTTGGGTATCTCTGTCCATTCTTTGTTTCAGGGTACAAGGACCTGGAACCCCACTGATGCTGCCCAGCAGACCCTGATAACTAAAACCATGAGATAGACTTCCTCTTTTCATTTATGTTTGGGTCTGGATGTGATTCAGGAAATAAATGAGAACAAAATGACCTGGTTATGCTTTTATTATTTGTGCTGCACTCTGGTGCAGCTAGAGGAAGGACTTGATAATGATGAGGGCAAAGAGCTTGCAGTTCTTGGGTGCCCCACCAAGATTATCCTGTACTGGCACTTTTGGCAGGACTTCTAGTGATCTTGCTATTCATTAATTACTAGGAAGTAACTAACAAGTAATATATATATATATATACATATATATATATATATGTATATATATATATTATATTATATTATATTCACATTCCCTGCGTATTTTTTACACTATAGAAGTAGAACTATTGAATCATTACCTAAAACACTGCTGCAGATAAATTCAAGTGTCAAAATTATAAAGACAAGCTTCATTGATCATCAGAACAGCAAGCACCATCACTATTTGAGCAGAGATGTAACTAAACTCATAAATGTCTGGAACTTACAAACAAAATGTATATTCTTCCTTTTTAATACCTGTAATGACTTTTCATCTTCTCTGTTGCCTTATGTTTCTACTGCTTTGATAACACCATGGCCAAAAGCAACTTGGGGATGAAAATGCTTATTTGGCTTAAATGTTCTGATCACAGTAATTCATTGTGGAACATCATGGCAAGAACTCAAGCAGGACAGGAACTGAAGTAGAGGACATGGAGGAGTGCTACTTTCTGGTTTGCTCTCAGGCTCATGTTTAAGTAAGTATGTTTCTTATCTCTCTTAGGACCTCCTGCTCAGGAGTAGTACTCCTCAAAGTGGCCTGGGCTCTTCCATATCAGTCACCAGTCAAGAAAATGATCCGCAGACTTGCCCACAGGCCAATCTTATGGACGAAGCATTTTCTCAATTGAGCTTTTAGATGACTCTGGCTTGAGTTAAGTCAACAAAAAACCCAACACATCTATTAAAAGCATAGTTAAAATGTTATTTCCTTCCCTATTTTATAAAATCAAAGAACCATGCTATATGAAAGAGCAGAAAACAGAAGCCATGAATTTTTAACATGAGTTCACATGAGCTTTATACTTTGGGCAATTCCTCCAACCTTGGTCATGATTCCCTCTCTTGTAATATTGTATTGTTATGGTAGATAGTCTCTGAGATACATTGTACTGTTAAAATTCTTTTAGTGGTTTGAAAACCACTAACCCTGCCAGTGAGTGTTATTTAGGAAAGGAACAATATAACTTAGTTTTAGCTGGTAGAGTTTTTAAATTAAAAAAGTATTTAAACTCCCATGTATTTACTAATTGAATAATTTTTTTACTTAGATATGCAAGTTCACATATGTACATGCATTTGATTTTGTAGATGGTGGTTTAAAAGGGCAGTTTCTGGGAACTATTTGTGTCTTAATATAGCTGCATAGTATATTTGTAAACCGTGACATGATTTATTTTTATAATCTTTATACTCAGTTTACTCACCTGTTACCGTGGAATTCTAACAGCATCCTACTCATTGGAACATTGTGAGGCAATTAATCACAGAAACCTTCAGCAAATAATTGGAGTATTAACCTGTTCTTGATACATGTGAACTTTTGATATTTTTCTGGTGTCACCAGCTATTTCTGGATATCATCACTTTAAGATTCATTGGTATAATAGGAGCAACTTCACTTAGAAATCTCTTCTTTTAAAATCTATTCTCTATAACTCTTCCAGTTTAGGCTGTCCAGAACATTTCTTTCTCCTGAAAACCTATCTAACAAGAGACTATAATGAATTCCATATGGAGTAGAACTGAGTACAAATTTTCCTGGCATTTAAGGCTCTTCTTGATATTGGTTCAATTTATCTTCCTAATTTCATTCCATTAGTTCCTCATATACATATGTGTATCTGCTAAATAGAACCACCCAAACATCCCGAGAACATGCTCTGAGCTTGCCTGGTGAAATTCCTAGAGATAGAAGTTGTGATAAATGTTTACAGCACTACATCTGTCCATGGCAACACAGTAAAAATCCAATATTTGTTGACATGAACTACTTTTACTCATAATTGCTTTCTTCCTAGAAGCACCTTTTCTTTTCATCTTTCTTTTTATAATGCCTCTCTTTTAAATTTCCATCTAATATCATAAGCTACCAGCTCAGTCTATCTATTTCCACTCAGCATTATCCTATCTATCTTCTTGAATTTACATTCCTCTATAATTATAATTATTTTTTTGTCAGCATCTCATGCCCTAATTTGTAAGTGTCACTGAGGGCAGTGAGCTATGCCTGATTTAATTTTTGTTGCAATCTTATCATTTTGCTTTCATATTTTAATTGTCAGTAGGTATTTGTTAATTGTGTAATAATCACCAGAACAGCCTCACTGTCTTTCTTGCAGAAGTAAATCTATGGTGGCTGCCATGTTCCTGATTCTCTTCTTTTCTAGCTGCATCCTCTTTGTAGCACGGGTGTGGTGGCTGCTGATGTCTTGCTTGGTTCTCATTAACCTATCATCATTCCATATTCATGCTGTTCAAATTTCTTTGCTTATGGTTCTTTTATAGAAGGGCAATGTTGCCATCATTTCAACAATGTAAGCCTTATTTCAGGTATCATCTACATTCCCAAATTCTTCATGGGTCACTCCTGGATGCCTTCTGCCATATTTCTTTCTTTCTCCATGAAAAAGGGATGTTTATGTAATGAGTTAAGTACTAAACTGGATCTTTGGAGTAGGTTTTGGCAGACACTCCTGAAACTGGATCCAAAGGATTTTCTTTCTGTACTACACTCATTCTGCTTTTGCCGTGTGACTGAAGATGGAAATGGAAGTATAAATAATTCTTGAACATCCACAAGGACACTAGCTTAACTATGATCATAGCAGCTTTATTCATAATAGCCAGAACCTGGAAACAACCTAGATGCCCCTGACCCAAAGAATGGATAAAGAAAACATGGAACATATACACAATGGAGTATTACTCAGCTGCTAAAAACAATGACATTAGGAAATTTGAAGGTAAATGGATGGAACTAGAAGAAAAAACTCATCCCGAGTGAGGTAGCCCAGACCCAGAAAGACAAACATGGCATATACTCACTCATGAGTAGATATTAACTATAAAGTAAAGGATAACCATGCTACAATCCACAGACCCAGAGAAGCTAGGTAACAAGGAGGGCCCAAGGGGGAATGTATAGATCTCCCTGAGAAGGGGAAATAGAGGAGACCTCTTTGTGGGTAGACTGGGGGTGGGTGGAGATGGGAACTTGAAGGATTCACATGGATGGTGGGCAGAGTAGGGGAGTGCTGAGAGAGATGACTGGAAAGTGGGGCTTTATGGAGTAGGGTAGAAGCCTGATGTAAGGGAAACTTCCAGTAGTCTACAAGGTACACCCATGCTAAGATTCCTGGCAGCAGGGGATGCATAGCCTGAACTGGCCATTCCCTATGATCAGACTGCTGACTGCCCTAGTGGTCAGAGAAGAGCATTCATCCAGTGACTGATGGAGGCAGGTTCAGAGACCCATTGCCAAACATTGGGCAGACCTCTGGGAGTTCTGCTGAGGATAGGGAGGAGGCATTGTAGGAGCAGGGGTGTGGGTGTTAGGAACATTGGAGGAAAACCCACAGAAAAGGCTAGTGTGGCTCATGAGAACTCAGAGTCTGAACCAACAACCAGGACATTTATGTGACAGTTGTGTAGCTTGGTCTGTTTGTGAACTCCTGGCTCTTGGGAACCTATTCCTGTAGCTAGAGTTTTCCTGCTTTGCCCACAGCCAGGACAAATCTCTCTCACCCGCCAGTCCCACAGCCGCACAGACCCAACATAAACCCAGTATAAACACAGAAACTTATATTGCTTACAAACTGTATGGCCGTGGCAGGTTTCTTGCTAACTGTTCTTATAGCTTAAATAAATCCATTTCTATAAATCTATACCTTGCCACGTGGCTAGTGGCTTACTGGCGTCTTCACATGCTTCTTGTCATGGTGGCAGCTGGCAGTCTCTCCCTCCACCTTCCTGTTTTCTCTGTTCTCCTCTCTGTTAGTCCCACCTATACTTCCTGCCTAGCCACTGGCTAATCAGTGTTTTATTGACCAATCAGAGCAATTTGACATACAGACCATCCCACAGCATATTCCTCATGCTGGATTACCTTGCCCAGTCTGAATATAGGGAGAGGTGCTTGATTTATGGCAGCTTAATATGCCATGCTATGCTGATGCTCATGGTGGTCTGCCCTCTGTTGAATGAATATGGAAGAGAGGTGGATTTGGGGGGAGGGAGTGGAAGGAGAGGAGGGAGGGAGACAGCATTCAGGATGTAAAAGAAATTAATTAAATAAAATAGTAATTATTGAATATCTATAAGGTGTACTGTGCTGCTTTTCTAATAACATAAACTTTTATCTTCTCACAAACAGAAGTATTTGATGATGCTCAGCTATTGCTGGGATAAATGAAGACTAAAGAAGGGACTCACTCAAGACTCAGTCCTTCCACTTGAAGTCAAGGCAATGTGACTCCACAGATGCTGCTGACAGGAGGGTCAAATAAATCTTCAGCTTCTAATGCAGAAGAATCTTTTAAGGAACTTCTTTTCTTTTCCTACACAAGGTTTCCCTATGTAACTTCTGGCATGGAACTTTTGTTCCTCTCTCCTCAGCCTTCCAAGTCCTGAGATGGCAGATGTATAACACCACATGCAGCTCATCCAGGGAACTTCCTAAACTATGCATTGCTTAGAAGATCCCAGCGCATTGCCTTGGAGTGGGCCATACCACTCTGCATCTTAAGACAAAGAAGAAAGGACTGCTTTAGAAAGGTTTTGAGATAGATGTTGTTAAGGTAATGGTAGTAATTATAATAACAGAACTTTATAATACATGGATCAATATTACATTGTCTACCACTTACTATTTTCAAACTCTATATTTTGTGACATTTTGTGACATATTTTGTCACTTGCCTTTCACTACTGCCTCGTGCATTATACATTAACCATCATTTTATTTTTGCAGGAGGAGCAAACAGGGTCAAGAGAAGACACTCAGCTATAAATAGTGAAGAGAGGCTGGCTGAAAGCCCATGCCAAAATTATGAAAAAAATATTCAAGTGAAAGGCAAGCCAGGGAGACTGCTTGTCATGTAGACTGGAGGAGAAAAATGCATCAGGAGCAGATAGGAGAGCCACAAAGGGACTAAATGACACAGAAATTGAGAGGTCTTCTCTGGATTTGTACAAACTTCATTGCTATTCTTAGCAAGGCCAACATGAGTAAGAAGAGAAAGTAAAAAAGCATGGTTTAAAGAAGTAAAGAATGGCTGGAATGTGCAACACAGTGAAAGTCATTATTTTATGAGTTTCCAGCAACAATAACAAGAACAAAAAACACAGAGGAAAGGATGATTGTCACTGGAGTAAAGAACTCCATTTACAGTTTTAAATACAGTCTTGAAAATATTAAGGGGAAAGAAAAGAGAGGAAAGAGAAGCTGTTAGGGTGGAAAGCAGATAAAATGAATGAGACAAAGATGAGTAAAAGACTTAGAGAAGCTGCAAAAAGCACATTAGCTTTAACTACAAACACTTTTCTGCACTATTGGGGAATGGAAAATTTGCTTAACTGTGGATACAGATGTGGGTATTCAGTTAGTGATGTGGACAAGAATATTCATGTGTCAGGGGGATGGGGAGTTAAGTCACTCATGTGAGATAGAATCTATTGGATGTGGTTTGGTTCAAAAACCAATAGGTGCTTTAATCAAAGTGATGAAAAGTTTGAGTAGTTACTTTGAGGACAAGGAGATAGAGCTAACCATAAAATAAATATGTGAAAAGATTGCATGGAGTAAGTAAGAGCCCATCTGAGGGAAAATAACATGTATGTACTGGGTAGGCCTGGGTATGTGTAATTGTGTGAGTTTTGTGGGTGAGTGGATATAGGACAGCAGGGAAGAAACCTTGAGTATGTAACAGGTAAAAGAAGGTGTCCAAGGCTGTCATCTCAGGGATGACAGGGAAGCCTGCTAAGTCTTACAGACAAGAGAAGCAGAGTGATAAACGAACCATTATGAAGTTGAAAGACTGCATGTGCATAATGAAAATCTCAGAAGAGCTGAAAAAAAATTAAGTCAGGACTGAAAATGGAGGCCTGAAGAACCTAATGTATTTTTCATTTACTACAGTGATTTAATTTTATGAAAATACGTCTTGCATTTAAAGAGACTAAACTTTTTCTGAAACACACAGTAAATTAATAATAGTTTTTGGGATCACTTCTGAGTTAACCTACTCTCCTACTGTGTACTTATTCTGTTTCAGTTATTTAGAGAGCAACCTTACTATGCCTTGGATTTTCCATGTAATCAGATTTTATAATCTGATCCAATATACAACTTTAATCTTAAATTATATGCTCTTCCATGCCCCAGACCTAGAGTAATCTCTGTGCATATTTACCTGTTGTGGCAATCATTGGCTAACAACAGCCAACATGTTTAAAGCAAACATCTACCAGAAATGTTAGAAAGAACGTGGACACATCTTGATAAAGTCTGTTTGCAGAGGTCGGCACAGTTTCTTCCCTTCTTCCCTAAAAACTCTCTTAAAGATATATATAAATGATCCCTCTTTCCTTTCCCTTGTTGCATGTTCTGTGCTAGTTAACAAATACAAATCTCTTTCTTAGGGACAGTCAAATATCAGACAGCATTCAGGCAGGCACAGACACATACTACAGGCAGACAACAGACCAGCCAGCACCACAGACTACAGACAGACGGGAGACACAGTGAAAGAGGTAGAGAATTCAAATTTGGGCTCACTGTTGGTCAACTTTAAGTGGGTGTGCTTTGCTTTTATTCCTTAATGTGACAAGGATACTTTGTGGTACCTCTGAGGTTATCTTTAATATATTAACTGACACAATGTATATTGAAGAAACCGAAAAGAATACATAACTTTTAGTTCCCATCATGTAAATTTACCTTTTTTTTGTGTTAAATCTCCTCATACTGGGTCTCCTTGTCCAGCCTTAATACATGGAGAGGTACTTAGTCTTACTACAACTTGGTATGCCATGTTTTGTTGATATCCATGGGAGATCTGCCCTTTTCTGAATAGAAATGGAGGAGGAGTGGATTGGAGGGTGAGGACAGAGGTGGATGGAGGAGAAGGACTGGGAGGAGAGGAGGGAGGGGAAACAGCAGCCAGGCTGTTAAAAAATAAATACATAAATGAATGAATGAATGAATGAATGAGTGAATGTATGAATGAATGGTGAATAAATAAACAAATAAATAAATAAAAAATAAGAAGTAGTAAAGGCTGAGGTATTATTTTGACCTTGTTTTATTCTTGGTTTTTATGATTACCTGGACATCTTTTTCCTTTTGAATTTATTCCTCCAGTTTCTAGAAACATATTAAAGTATGTGGGGGAGGCATCAAGGTCATATAGGCAGCTTGTTGAAACTCTAAATTGATGGCCTTCCTCCTACATGACCTACCTAGTAAGACTCTGAAAAGGATCCCAAAGAATTTTGTACTTAACAACAGCATCTAAGTGATCTTCACACACATGGCTATCTACAGAGATGACAATATCTATAAGATATTCTTTATTAGATATTTCTCTTTAATTCACCAGTCTGCATTCAGGAGCATTGAGGAACATCAAGGTAATAATGTACAGCTCCTGGGCTTTGAGGTTGGGATGGAAAGGCAAAAAGCAGTGATTTGGTCTTGGAATTGGTCATTTCCTAAGTTTCTTGTTTTATGAATTCTAAATAGTCTTATAATAAAAACCCAGAGCCAGTTTTCAGGATGAAAGCTGAAAGACCAGAGGAAACAAGCCACAGCCACTTCTCACTTGCCAACTCCTCAGCCAAAGAGAAAATCCTGTATCCATGAATCCTCAGACTGAATGACTGAATTCTCAGCCAAAGGAGCCTCAAGTTCCTGTCTCCTCATGCCTTATATGCCTTTCTCCACCCAACCATATCACTTCCTGTCTCAAGCTTCCTAGTGCTGGGATTAATGGTATATGTGCTTTCCAAATACTGGCAGCAAATGCATGAGATCTCAAGTGCTGGGATTAAAGGTGTGTGTCACCACTGCCTGGCTCTTTTCTTTTAGACTGGATTACCTGGTGTAGTCTAGGGTGGCCTTGAACTCACAGAGATCCAGATGGATCTCTGCCTCAGGTGCTAGGATTAAAGGTGTGTGCCACCACTGCCTGACCTCTATGGCTAATTCTGTGGCTAGTTCTATTCTCTGATCTTCAGGAAAGCTTTATTACAGTACAACAATTTATCACCATATTTTCTTTGTTACACATAGCTCTGCATATATATGCAGAGGACATATTGTAAAATGAGAGGAAAGAAACCAAACTAGAGGAGATTACAGGACTAGACAGGAAACTTGACAGGAAACACTCCATACAGTAGAGTTGTTTGGAAACAAAAGCTATCTTGGCATACAGACAGGGTTTGAAAGTGAAGAGATGGGCGAGTCTCAATTCACTGTTCCATACTGAAGTTGAATTAGACACCTGGTAGATGTCCACATATTTGAAACATATCACCATAGCTGTGGTTTGCTTTATTGGTTGCTCTGTGATTAATTATTCATCAATAGTTTCTTTTGCCACTGAATTTTTCTTCTGTTAGTTCTCCCATTCTGAAAACTATCTGTTTATAAATAAGAAACCTTTTGTTTTTAGTGTCCTGGTACCTAGAAGCAAGTAGTGTGTTTTATTTTTTTCAATATTTGCTGACAGTTTTTGTGGAGGAAAGGCACAATTGTGCATGTAAATGCACTCCTCAGTGGCAAAGAAGTCAGACATCAGTGTACTGATGCATACAATAAATGAACACATTTGTGCATTAGAGATCACAAGGAACATTTTCCTCTTTAAGCCCTATTTGTGACATCCTAAATCATAAGCAATGGGCATATTTTTAGAAATAGTCTTTTAAAAATAAAATATCTGATATATTTCTCTATACCTGAAAACTGCATTTTTATATCTTTGCTAGTGGTTTCAGTTTAACCTGATACAATGTCACATTCTTTATCTCGGAACCTTACATACTTTTTCTTTTATTTATGTCTCTATGAAGACCTGTTGGTTGATTTGTTTTTCCCTGCTAGAAATTTCAGTGTGTAAATATTGCTTGCATAAGTATAGAGGAACTCAAAACTTGTTGATGTTGATAATCATACCACATGAACCATGCTTTCATGTATGACAAATGACTTCCTATCAAAAACATCATGGGAGTTTTCACATGATAGAAGTTCATAGGAAGATAAGGCAGGAAGCTACTGGCCACTTACAACTTGATTTCTCCACGTCTTGTGACCAGTGTGTGTGATGTCTTTAGCAATAGTTTTACCATCAACTTACAGTGGGAAACCAAGAGTAATGTCAATAGCTTGTACTGTTTGGGAAGTTTCTGGGACACCTCTGAACAACAACTTGTGAGGATGATCCCACAATTGGCATTGGACTTATTATTTAGTAACATATGGCTTCTGGGAAGAGGAGATTGGGGGAAGAATAACTAATAATGAGGATTTTTGAGGAAGCCATATGAAAACCTAATATTTTATAACACACACACACACACACACACACACACACACACACACACACACACACACACGGGGTTGTGGGATAGTGCTCTTCCCAGAAGCCACAGATTGCCAATAAAAATTCCAATGCCAGATGTGGTTTGTATCATCTCAAGTCAGAGCCTATATCTAAACAATATAGACTGTTGACATTTCTCTTGATCATCCACTGTAGCTTGATGGTTATACCCTTTTGTTGAACACATCACACATATTGGTCACAGAACTTGTAAAATTAAGTTGGAACTGTCTAGTAAGCTTTCTTCATTCTGACTAACTTCCACAGTATTGCAAAATATTAGTAGACTGCTATGCAGTGGTAAGTGGTTGTCATGAACAATCTTACCCAGCTGTGAACCCTGTAAATTATGATGATTATCAGATTCAAAATCACAAGACATATCCATGGGTGTAAGAATGGCATGAATATTAAGTGTCTAATCAACTACTTTCTGATTGGATTTAAGATCCATTCCACAAGTAGGAACACATGCTTGGTACTTCAATTCTGGCCAGTAGTTAATTTTGGCCATAGTTAAAGAGCTTATAGGTCTAAGGTGTGAACCTACTATTACTATTCTTGTAAAGTCACATAATATCAAAAGTAGCCCCTAAATAGATATTTGTATGTCCATAGATTATGGCAGCTTTCCTATCTCATCAGAAGTTTCTTTGTGCTATTGGTTGTGCAGAAAATACAACTAGTCAATGTTCAGAGAGTAAGCTTCAGTGGAGTGCTGAGCCACAAATGAGATATTTATATCAAATGCTTCTCCCTCTCTCACACATGCCTCTAGATTTGGGAACCATTGTGGGAAAGGAGGCAGAAAGACTGTAAGAGACAGTGTCTTGTAGACATGACAGGATCATTGTACTCATGAATCACAGCAGCTGTGATTACTAGTATAAGAACTGTATAATAACAAGCTCGTCAGCAGTCTAGCATGGAGGAGGAAGCCATTCAAAAGCCACCACATCTACCTGACTAGCTATAGACAATTGATGGATTCTGATGGAGGAAGAGTCAGTTTTCTTTAAGGGTATGGCCATTGGTGTGTCAACCATGCTCCAGTGGATGATCCCACGCCCAAGAATAGCACAATTTGGATTCAATATATTATATTTAATAAAATGACACCAAGTTTAGAAGGCTGGTGATATGGGGCTGGATCTTGGAGCAGAGGGAGAAGTCAGAGAAAATATCAAAATACATTGTCTGAAAATTCCAAAGAATTAATAAAATGTTACATTAAAACAAAAGAAGTTCATGAACTAACTTTCAACAAAGGCCTTGTAAGTTTCACCTCACTGAAGTTCATTACCATTCTCTGAACTTTCTGCTTCTGGTACCAATGCTCACATCTATGAATGGTCCACATTCATGTAGAACTCTAACAGTAAGTGAATGTGATTATTCCATTGCTTATGGAAACATTATTTTGAATTGCACACATTCTTTTTTTCCTTTTATTTTATTTTACAATACCATTCAGTTCTACATATCAGCCACGAATTCCCTTGTTCTCCCCCCTCCTGCCCCCTCCCCTTCCCTCAAGCCCACCCCCCCCATTTCCACCTCCTCCAGGGTATAAAGCCTCCCCCGAGGACTGAGATCAACCTGATAGACTCAGTCCGGACAGGTCCAGTCCCCTCCTCCCAGACTGAGCCAAGTGTCCCTGCATAAGCCCCAGGTTTCAAACAGCCAACTCATGCAATGAGCACAGGACCTGGTACCTCTGCCTAGATGCCTCCCAAACAGATCAAGCCAATCAACTGTCTCACCTATTCAGAGGGCCTGATCCAGTTGGGGGCCCCTCAGCCTTTGGTTCATAGTTCATGTGTTTCCATTCGTTTGGCTATTTGTCCCTATGCTTTATCCAACCTTGGTTTCAACAATTCTCGCTCATATAAACCCTTCTCTTTCTCGCTAATTAGACATTTGGAGCTCCACCCAGGGCCTAGCTGTGGATGTCTGCATCCAGATCCCTCAGTCATTGGATGGGGTTTCTAGTACGACTATTAGGGTGCTTGGTCATCCCATAACCAGAGTAGGTCAGTTCTGGCTGTCTCTCGACCATGAATTGCACACATTCTTTAAAGTAAAAATCAGAAGTTGATTTTATTTGCTTAATAAATTCTCTGCCATCTTAATTGTTTTAATGACTAAATGGATGACATCTCTCTTCTAAACCCATAATGGATATGTAATCCAGCTTAGATTCTTACTAACGATGACCGTAACTTGCACATAGATTTTCTCTTGGGTCTGTTCATATTTTAAGAACCATAGCTACCATACCTAACTATTTATCTTCATTTCATTTCCATTTTTTAGATTTCATTCTTTATATGTGTGCATGTGAGGCCTGAAGTTGACACTGGATTATTGGTGAAATTATTTTGGCCACTCCACGTAGTTAAAAGGATATTTATTTAATGGTGTAACTCACAAATTAACTGATAGGTAGGTCGCAGGGTCTGGGAAAGGTGTATCGCAGTCCAGCGGTGTTCTCTGGAGCTCTGCTCAGTCCACATCCAACGTTCAGCGGCCCGGCACAGAGAGATCGCACAGAGAGAGCGCTGGCCCATCCAGCTCTCGGGTCTCCAGGCGCCTCCCCTGGCCCCGCCTCATAGGTGTGACAGTTCCCAGAGTCTCAATGGGGGTTGAGACTCTTGGAACTTCCAGATCCAAGCTGGAATGGCTACCCACTACACTGGATGTCTTCTTCCATTGCTATATACTTTATTGAGGCAAGATTCCTTGCTGAACCCTAGGGGTCACCAATTACAATTGGTCTAGTTAGCAAGTTTGCCATGGAGGTCCTCTGGCACTGCCTTCTGAATACTGGGTTTACAGGTGGCTACTATATCTGTTTGACTTTCAGAAGGATATTCTGGATCTGTGCTTCAGTCCTCAAAATTGAGTGGCAAGAAATTTATTCACTGATCCATTCCCCAGACTTTTGTTTGTTTGATGAAGCACCTCATTCCATAATCTAGTCTGGCCTTGAACTCATGGTGATCCTTTTGCCTCAGCCTCCTGAATATTGAGATTATAGGATAGCACCAGGCCATTTTCAAATTTTTAACCCAGCACTGTGTTCTCTGGTCCCAGTGATCTCTCATCTGAATTTTAAAGCCATAAACAAAAATCTGGCCATCTACTCTGCTTCAGGTACATAGCATTTGGCATCATAGTATAAGGGCCTTTACCATACTGTTATATCCCTTCATATCTTCATTTAGGTGTAATTATCTAAACCTTCTTAATGGAAAAATTTGAAATTGTATTTCTGATACTTTTCTTGGATACATTGTCTACATTATTACCAAATTGATTGTTCCCCAAAATACTTTCACCATGATATCTTTCCCAATGGAAAACGTAGATGCCTCTACCATATTTACAAGGACAATTTTAGATTGATGAATTTATAGTTTTGTATCCTCATCTACAATATGTTCTCCATTTGTCTTTCAAGCCTTGCATTATGCTGTTACCTTGCCTATAGCTTTGACTCTTAGTTCATTTTATGTTGTTATACTGAAATACCCGAGACTGCATTTTAAAGAATAAAGGTTGATTATTGTTTAAAAGTTTTGGATACTAAAAAGCCCAAGCCCAAGCCCAAGCATGGATGATTACATGTGGCTATGCTGCATCATAACATGGGAGGTGTGGCAATTTATAGTGGGAGAGCACTGAGAGTGGTGTATGCAGAAAAGTTCAAATATGTGTGATGACCTTGCTTTACAACAGCCCAGTTCTGGGAATTCTAACTCATGTCCCAAGGAGAGCACTCATTTATTCTATTATCCCACATGAACTACCCTCTTAAAGGCTTTGTCACCTCTTACTGCTCTAGCCTTGAGGCCAAGTTTTCAACACAGGACATCTGGGAAGCAATTGTATCCCAGTCACAGCACTCTTGCTGAATGATATATCATTGACTTATTATTTATCATATTTTTTCCTTGAAATATCCTATATCTTTGACTCAGCTATGTACACCATACTCATTTTCTAAGGCTGAGTTAAATTCTATGTTTCCCCTGAGTGTTTTCTAATCATTCTTATAGGATTTTGTCTTTGTTCTCTGAACTTCTATGATTCTACATATTCTTTGCTTCTTAGCCACAAGAGATTGCTGTATCTAGTTCAAAACACATCTATTCAACCAGATAACAAACTTCAAATAATAGAAATGAATTTTTCTTTTCTTTTATATATCAAACAATGGTTTGGTCCTCATGGAAATGAAGAGTATTTAAAATAAAAAGTAATAATTATGAAAGTATGAAATGATTTCAAAATTCAATATTAATTTTCAAGGTAACTTTTATCACTGATATATAATAATTGAAACTCATTAGTTGTTAGACAATTCCAGTGTATTTACAATATCAGTAGACAATATTCAGCTTGCAAAACTACTTGTAACCATAAAACCTAGTGTTTAAAATAATTCACCCAGGCAATAGTTGCTTTCTAATACTCATGCAAGTAAACTTTAGGATTTATCACTTCAACCATAGCTTTTATTTAGTTTTTTACTTTTTGTGAAAAAGAACAGGTTTGATGATAAATTTGTTTGTAGACAACTACTTATTTATCCACTTAACTGCTTAAAATATTCATTGGACATTGACTAGACCAAGGAAACTAGAAACAGGGTGATGATAAGTAATGCTGGGTTAGAGAAAAATTAAGGTCAGCATAATCCCTAAGTACATTCTAAATAACTATTCTTATACCTACAGATAAGTGTAGTGTTCAACCCTCACTGAGGAATCTTCTTTTTGCATCACGAAGAGACAGATTCAGAAAATCACAACAAACAAAAATGCAGAGTCGTGGAGCCCAGTCTCAATGGATACCTTTAAGGAGGAGCTCCTGCATCTAAGGCTCAGGGAACATTGCAGAAGAGGAGCCAGTAAGACTATGGGAGCCAGAAGATTATGGAGTGTGCTGTGAGACTGTATCTCCTAGCAATGTCAGAAGCTGTACCCATAGAGTCTCAACAACACAACTACCTGAACAGGAGCTGAACAAGCATAATAATAATAGACGTGCCATCATGGTTGGGGCCTCCAACAAAGCCTTAACCCTGTTCGAAGAACTACAGGCCAGTAAGGAATGTTGAGAGTGGAAGAAATAATCTTCCCCAAGGAAGAATACACCAATTGGTTATCCGGTAACAAATAATCAGCCTTGAAAACATATGTTCAAGTAGCATTATACAGGATGAGCAGTTTTATTTATGTGTTTTGGAATAGGTGTGTGTGTGTGTGTGTGTGTGTGTGTGTGTGTGTGTGTGTGTGTGTGTGGTATGTGCAATATATTTACATATAAAATGTAGATATGTGTGTACATATATATGTAAAAACAACTAATGAAAAACTCCATTAATTTGAAAGAAGAAGGGGTATATGCGAGGGTTTGGAGTGAAGAATGGAAGGGAGAAATGATGTAATTGTGCTATGATCTCAAAAAGGGAAAAGAAACAAAAATAATAATTAAAGAAGAGGAACTATTACCACATGAGAGAGAAAGAGCACAGAATAAAGATAAGCAGGAGAATATATATTTTCAAGTATTTTGAATAAATGGGGGACTCACAACCCAACTATTTAGACCTTTCTCAAGGGTAGGCCCCTACTAAGTGCTATGCTCAATAGCTATGTGATGAGGGCAGACCCACTGCTAACAGATGTTGTCACTGTTCAGCAGCTGCTGTTTCCATTTTCGGTACTGCAGGTTCTCCATGGTTTGGGTTCATTTTTATGATTCTTTAGGAAAACAGTCATACATATAAAATAAAATAAATAAAAATATCCTTTAAAAAGAAACATGTTTTATATTCTTACAATCTATGAAGTTTGCTTGTAGTTTAGCAAAAATGGAGTGATTCAACAGTGATGAGATATTGTATCCAGTGGAAAGACCAATGTTAGCAAATGGTAATTGATCTATTAGTCTACCAACACTTCCCACACTTCTCTGACATTTATGGTAATGTCACACAATTTTGTTTATAGTATTTTTGACAATTTATAATTCTAATATTGCTTATGTGATAGTATGTCTTTCCTCCCAGACTCTGTAAAAGTAGAGAAAAACACGATCTTAGTAATGAACAGTGCATGAAATATGACATGTATTAAATATTCAGTTGGGGAATTAATGAAGGACCCTAGTTTATTTCAAACCACACTGAATGAAGTATACCTCATAATGACACTTTAACTTTTGCTGGCAAATTGCCAGTAAAACAGGTTAGTTAATTTTTCATAGTATCTGAAACAATGAATTATTTACTTTAAGCAGAATTTTATTAACAGATCACATAGTATAATTAAACATAACATTAATGGCAACAGCAAAATATAGATTAATATGAAATTATTGCATTAAGTTTTCATTTAAGAAGATGTGCACATAGTGACTCATAAAATGTTTTATTCAAGGGGAAATAATAGAATTACTAAGAAAACTTAATGATTATTTGAACAAATCATGCTTAAGGGTAGTGAACTGGAAAGGCAGAAATGCCTCTAATTTGCTAACTTGATATTAAGAAGAAATACCTATTAGACTAGAGTGTCCTTATGCTCTGTGTTTTACTGTGAAAACACAAAGTTTTCAAAACAGAATGACTTGAGGGCAATAATAAAGGTCCCAGACCCATTTTCCCAGTGTATTTGGCACTCCAAGGATGAAAATGTTAGAAGGTAAGGAAAGTTCTGCATGCTGCATGTGGCTCAGTCACTGTCATTGCAGTCCTGAAATGCAGGAGCCTATCAGCACTTCCAATGACAATCACTTTTTTCAGCTCTATGATTACCTCCCTCATTTTGCAAATAATTCTTATGGATTGTTTAAGAATAGCATGAGACCCAGTATAATACCATATTGGTGTAAAACAAAGTAAAACTTGAAATAGAACACTAGATCATTAAGTTAAAATCTGTCCAGTTATATTTATAGCAATAAAATAACTGTGTATAAATTGCAAGGGTTTCTGAGGGGCTCACTAAAAAATATCATCCTTCTCCCTTATGCTGGTTGATTTTTGTCAGCTTGACAGAAACTCAAACATAGTTGGGGAGAGGAACTCTCCACTGAGGAATTGCCTCTAGAAGATTGGCTTGTGGGCATGTCCGTCGGGCATTTTCTTGGTGATGATGGATGTAGGAGGGCTCAGTACTCTGTGGGCGGTGCCATCCCTGGTCAGACAGTCCTGGAATGTATGAAAAAAGTAGCTAAGCAAGCCAGAGGAAACAAGTCAGCATGCAGTGTTCCTCAGTGGTCTTCCCTTCCATCCTATCGTTAGTTCCCACCTTAATTTCCTGTCTTGATTTCTCCAAGAATCAGAAAACAAATTAGGAACCCCTCATCCTAATAATGGGTATATATATATGAAATAAGGTGAAACAGTAAATGTATACATCAAAATACATACTTTATGTTGCTAGAGACCAGGAAGCACATTATGGCTTTAGATCCTCTAGTTAAATAAGCTTGCTTGCTAAATTCTAAATAGAGGAGAATTCATGCACTGAAAAAACTTTGAGTGTGGGGCAAGGATCCTTTAATCACACTTTCTAGGGCTTATTCCTGGGTAACTTTAAGCAAGAAATGGCCTCTCAGTGGGAGGTTGACATCAAGAGAAAAAAGTGGATAATTTCTATTATTCCTGTATTTCTAGTCAGAAAAGCCACCCCATTTTTCAGGGAGAAAAAGAGTAAATAACAACATGTCAAAATGACATAACTTGAATCATCTAATCATAAAGCTCAAGAAATATGCTTCCACAGTTAAACCCCATGGACACATTTTTAGTAGCAAGGTATTAAAGTTCTATCCCAAGAGTGGGTACAAAGTTGATTATACAGGTCTGGAGCAGCCTGGGATGGTGGTAATACTGCATAGAAAATTTGAGTCTAGCCGGGCAGTGGTGGCGCACGCCTTTAATCCCAGCACTCGGGAGGCAGATCCAGGTGGATCTTTGTGAGTTTGAGGCCAGCCTGGGCTACCAAGTGAGTTCCAGGAAAGGCGCAAAGCTACACAGAGAAACCCTGTCTCGAAAAACCAAAAAAAAAAAAGAAAATTTGAGTCTAGCCGGGGCTTCATAACCAGGACTCTGTTTTATTCTTGAAAGTACAAGTCTCTCAGTTAAAAGTGCCAGTTAAAAACAAAATGCCTATGGGGATGGATTCAGAGCAGTGGTAAAGCTTGCTTCACACCCTAGGTTAAATTCCTAGCTTCCCATACCATGATGGATGAGGACATCATAGGAATAGGAAGAGGCAGGATGCTGGGGAGGCTCTCAGGAATCCACAAGGTTGACCCCAACCTTGGTCTGCTGGCAGTGGTCCAGAGGGTACCTGGACCGGTCTACTCTAGTGACCAGCCTAGCAAATAACCTAGCTGTCATCATAGAGCCTTTGTACAGTGACTGGTGGAGACAGATACAGAGATCCACAGCCAGGCACCAGGCTGAGCTCCAGGAATCCAATTGATGAGAGAGAGGAGAGATACTGCAGGCAAGGGACGTCGAGATCATGATGGGAGGATGTGCAGATATGACTGGCCACACTAGTGGAAGCCCATGAACTGTGGACTGGTGGCTGTGGAGCCCCCATGGGACTGGACTAGGCCCCCTGGATACAGAAGATGGTTGTTTGGCTCAAACTGTTTGGGGGCCACCCAGGCAGGGGGATCGGGATCTGTCCCTGGTCTATGGGCAGGCTTCTGGAACCTGGTGCCTGTGGTGTGACGCCTTGCACAGCCTTGGTGCAGTGGGAAGGGACTTGGACCTGCCTAGGCTTAGTGTGCTGGGCTCTCCTGACTCCCAATGGGAGACCTCGATTTGGGAGATGTGGGGATGCTGGGTGGCTTGGGAAAGAGGGCTGGGGGGTGGGAGGAGGGAGGAGCGGGGATCTGTGGATAGTATGTGGAGTGAGTAGAAAATTTCTTAATACAGAAAAAAATGAAAGAAAAAAGGAAAACAAAACAAAACAAAAAGACTATGTGGAGAAAATATGTAGAAACCCAGCAGTGACACAGGACTAGACCAAAATACTATACTCCAATAACACTTTACCTGTCTCTCTCTCTAAATTATAAACACACACACACACACACACACACACACACACACACACACACACACATAAATATTCCAAGTTAACAACAATAAAAAAAACCCTAAGAATAAAAAAAATTCCTAGCTTCCCCTTGCAACAAAAACCAATTTAAAATATGTAAACCCTTTATCACAATGGTGCTATATATGCAAGAAATGCTAGAGCAATGGTGGCACAAAGCTTGTAGGAGTAACCAACCAATAACTGATTTGACTTAAGGCACACTTCACTAGATGGAACCCATACTTGACACTGCTTAGGTGACCAAGATCATGAGACTAGATAGCCCAGGAATTGAGGGTGAAACCAAATAATACTGGTCTAAAAGATGAAAAAAAATGCACTGATAAGACAACTCCTAAAGATATTCTACTATCCTCATAGATCAATGCCCTGTTCAGCCATCAGCAGAGAAGCTTCAGATGGGTACAAATGCAGAGACCAGACATTATGCGGACAGTGAGAGACTTTGGAACACACAGCCCTACCTGGGAGGTCTCCATCAATTCCCTCTCCTCAGAGCTCAGAGAACCCCTCAGAAAAGGAGGTGAAAAGAATAAAAGAGACAGAGAGGATGGAGGACAAGAAAACAAGGCCCCCTAAATCAGCACAAGCAGCACTCCTGTGACCTCACAGGGACTGAAGCAGCATGTCCTGGGTCTGCACGGCTGTACCCCATACCCTCTGTGTGTACCTTGCAGCTTTCAGTTTAGTGTTTTTATGGGATTCCTGAACAAATGGGTCTTTGATTCTTGTGCTTTTTATTGGGATCCTTTTCTTTTGTTGGTTTGTTTTGTCCAACTTTGATGTGATAGTTTTTTATCTTTTATTTATATCTTTATTTATATTTTATTTGTTATATTTAAAAGATGAATGAATAAATGAATGAATGAAAACCTAACTACTATGGTAAAGGTTAATAATGGAACTGTCATTTATACCTGCTGGGAGAGGGACAATCACTTTTATCCAATGGAGTGACACTGGGTATATTATGTTAAGGAATACTTGACCAACATATAATGGACCCCATGTTTTTTTGAGTGCTTTTATTTGCCTACAGTTTGGTGTTTTGTTTTTGGTGTGTTTTATTTTATTTTATTGGTTTGGGGGGATTGTGTGTTTGTGTTTTGTTTGTTTGTTTTTTGAGAAAGAACTTAAAGTTGGGTAGGTAGAGAAGGGGAGAGAATCTAGAAGGACTAGGGAAGGGGAAGAATATGATCAAAATATTTAAATTTAAAATTTGTTTTAAATGATAAAAATTTAATAACTTTTTAAAATGTAAGTTTTCTGAGTATGTAGCTCAATGATAGAGTGTTTACGTAGGTGGCACAAAGCCTTGGGTTCTTACTCTATCATGTTTTCAAAAAAGAGTGAGACTATGAATAGTTATAAAATAATATAGAAAAATTGAAAATATCAATTAAAGATAATAACACATTTAAAAAAGGAAACTTAATGTACCTTTTGTAAGAAGTAAATTTAAAATAAATTCATCTAGTTTTTGAAGGCCCTACTTTATCATAAAATAAATGTGTTTATTATAAAATGGAGAACATAGACAGTAGATAGTAGATCTGTGTTTTATATACATATGCTCAGAAGCAATTCTTTTTCTATGCCTGTGTGATTCTGTATAGGTTTGTGCTTTTGATTTCCATGCTGGGTTGTATGGACTATGAAGTATTAGAACATCTCACCCTGGATATGAAATTCAATAAGAATGTTGAAAAGACTTTTGGATGAACTTCGCAAGCAAGTGAGATCAGTTAAGGAGAAAACAAGGGAATATTCTTGTTTCATGAATGGGTGAATACCACAGGAAATAATATAGTGATTTGAATAAGAATCCCTGATACGCTGCTGCATTTAAACACTTGGTCTTTGACTGGTGCTGCTGCTTGAGCGGTGTCTTAGTTAAGGTTTCTATTGCTGTGAATATACACCAGGACCACAGCCACTCTTATAAAAGAAAATGTTTAATGGGGGCTGGCTTACAGTTTCAGAAGTTTAGTCCATTATCAACATGGTGGGATATAGTGGTGTGCAGGCAGAAATGGTGCTGGAGAAATAGCGGAGTGTCCTACATCTTCCAGGTAACAGGAAGTGGTCTGTAACACTGGACAGTATCTTGAGCATATATGGATCACAAAGCCCACTGCCATAGTGACACCCTTCCTCCAACAAGACCACACCTACTCCACAAGGCCACATCTTCTAAGAGTGCTACTCCTTTCTAGATTATGGGGGTCAATTACATTCAAACTGCCACAGGAAGCTTTAGGGGCTGTGGCTTTGTTGGAAGATGTATATTACTTGAGGCAGGCTCTGAGAATAAACTCGTAAGAATCTACTTGCAGTTAAATTAAAAAGTAATGAACTGATTTTTTTTTGTGGGGGAAGCAATTTAAAGGCAACATAGTATTGGATTGTGCTTATTATTAATGGCTGTTATGAAGTTCTACAGTGAGGAAGAGGAAGTGGAGCAGAAAGAGATGTAAAATGTACCATTTAAAGAGAAAAAGAGAACCAAGAAGCTTAATGTTGCAGCTAAGGCTTGTGCAGAAAGAGATAAGGACATCAGAGCATGTAAGGAGAGGTCAGCTCAACACTGGAATAAAGGCAAGGGTTTCCTGAGAGTAAGACCTCATCCAACTGATATCCAGCTTGTAAAAGAAAGGCTAAGGCAATTTCTGCTCCTGGAAAACACTAGATAAAAGTTCTGTTGTTAATGTTATTCCAGGAGTCCAGGGTCCATTCCAAACTGACAAACTTGGCAGATGTCATCTACATGGTGCTGGCTTTAGAAGCATGAAGGATGCATGAGTGAAAGGATTGTGTAGAATTCTTTCATCATTTCAGAGAGCTGCTGAGGCCAGGCAGTGTATGATGGAGGATTCCCTGCATGAGAAGACAAGGGGATCTGAAACAGGTGTTTCATGAAGCTTTAAAAGCAAATCCTGGCTTGTCTCAAAGTACTGCAGATGTCAGATCAGTAGGATATCTTCCAAGATCTACAGATAGGGAGTCAGACCAGTCCAAGAGAGAGATAAAAGCTGGAGAAGTGGAACCATAAAAGCTGGAGAGTGGAGCCATCTAAGCCCTTTGATTTTAGTCATAGAGATAAAAGATTTGGTGCTTGTCCTGCTGGGTATTAGTCTTGCTTTGCTATAGTATTTTCTCACTATGCCCCCATCCCTTTCTTTTGGAATGGTAATGTATATTTTGTGCTGTTATATGTGGGAATCGTGTGACTTGCCTTTTGACTTTACAGGGAGTTACAATTAAAAGATTGCCCCGAGTTTTAAATAGACCTTGCCCTTTGAACTTTTAAGCAGTGTTGAATCTGAAAGATTATGAGGATTTTTAAAGTTGAACTGTATCAGTTTTACATTATGAAATGGCCGTTACTCTAAGGCAGTGCTTCTCAACCTTCCTGATACTGCAACCCTTTAATAGTTCCTCATGGTGTGGTGATCTCCAACCATAAATTTTATTTTTATTGCTACCTTATAACTATACTTTTGCTACTGTTATGAATCAATGTAAATCTACAGGATAGTCTTAGGTGACCTCTGTGAAAAGGTCCTTCAAGGCCATGGGGATCATGACCCACAGGTTGAGTATCACTCCTCTATGGGTTCCTGGTAGTGGAATATGGTGGTATGAGTGGAAATATCTCCTATAGGCTCATGTATTTGAACATTTGTTCCTCAGGTGATGGCATTTTTGGACAAGTTTAGGAGGTATGGCCTTGTTCTAGGGAGAATGTCACTAGAGGTGCTTAGAGAATTTAAAGACTCCTACCATTTGCGGTAGCTTTTTGCTCTGTGTTTGAAGTTCAAAATGTGCGCTCTCAGCGTCCTTCCACCATGCCTGCTGCTTGTTGTCATTTTTCTGTGTAACAGACTCATATCCCTCTGGAATCATAAGCCCAAATAAGCTCTGTCTACTGTAAATTGACTTGGCCATTGTGTTTTGTTACAAAAACAGAAAAGTAACCAATATAGCCCACCAGGCAAAGCAAAGACATAGTGCTCTTCTGGAGCCCACTGGACTGGTGTGATAATTGGTTTTGTAGGAATTATGTCTTTAAAGGACACAGCTTTGACACAGAAGCTATTCGAAGCCACAGTGTCTTTCACTATGTGTTTGTCTGCTAAATCTACTGTACGTTTAAATACCTTTAGTAAAAAATCCACTTGCCACACAACTACATGACTACTGAGCATCATGATGTAACCTAGCCTAGCTTCAGTGTGCTTATCAGACTTACATCAGCCTATTGTTCAGTGAGATCATCTCCAAAAGGCCAATTTTATGATTAAATATTGTGTTGTCAACACAGTATACAGTAGAACATGGGTCATTCTCCTTGTGATTTCAGGGCTAACTGGAAACTTCACCTTGTCACTACCCATATCAGGGGTATCACACTTGTAGCCAAGTAAAGAACAAAATTTAAAATTTGAGTTTATACTGAATTTATATCACTTTCAACCATTATAAATTTGAAAATCCCAAAGTTTCGTCATCTAGAAGGTGGGGATCGTGTGGACCTTGACCTCTTTCTCTACCGGGTACCATTCAGTAACCCTCAATCAAAGCCAAAGGTCAGAATGAAGTGTGAGTAGGATAGATGTCAGCAGTCCAAAAGATCAGGAAAGATATGGAAAAGAACAAATTGGAACACCATAATAGTTATAGTTGCCTTCAGCAGGTTAATTTTGCTTGGTGTGGAGACTTCAAAGACATACTCTGTGGGTTATTAAAGGGCATCTCTGTGATCTCTAGTCTATGCCTTATGTTCCTTTTAAAATCTGAGCTTAGTGAGGCCCTTGCATGACTCCCTGGATGTTCATTACCTGATATCTTATATGTTCAAGTGCTTATAAACTAGTTAATGGAATTCAAGTGAACACAAACCCATTACTTTATTTACTAAACACCTTGAAAGGCACACAAAGTCACCAACTTTCTTTCTTAAAGTGCTTTGCTATTCTTTCATCATCCTCTGGTAATCAAACCCAAGATTTCTTACAGTCTCATTTCACAAAATCACTGAAGACTCCTTTGGGTCCCAGAGGCTATTAGTCTTCTAGCCGACAACCTCACTCCAAGCCCTTCAAAGCATAAATGAATTCACATTTTGCTCCATTAGCTTTCCTTATCTCTCCCTCTTCCAAACATCCAAATCTCCTGCAAAGGGGTAACAACTCTGTGTGATGAGACTCAGCATCCACAGGTGTTGGAAGGGTCAGACTTACACAGACACACCTACCAACACTGTTTTTTGTTTTCTTTTTTTTATTTTTAATTTTAATGAAAATGAATTATTTTCTCATCTAATATACCTTGCTTATAGTTCCCCTCCCTCTACTCCGCCCAGTTCCTCCATACCTCCCCTTCTTTTCAGATCTACTCCCTTTCTATTTCTCATTAGAAAGGAACTGGCTTTTAAAATATAATAACCAAATATGACAAAATCAAATATAATAAGATGAAGCACAAACTATCATATTGAAGTTGGATGCAGAAACCCAACAGGAAGGAAAGAGTCCCATGAGCATGTGGAAGAGTCAGAGACCGACTCATTCTCAACAGTCAGGAGGCCCCTAAAAGTACTAAGCTAAAAGCTGCAATATATATTCAGAGAACCTGGTGCAGACCCATGTCAACACTGTGCTTGCTGTATCATTCTCTGTGAGCTCATATGAGCCTTGCTTAGTGGTTTCAGAGGGCTTTGTCTCCTTAGTGTCCTCCATCTCCTCTGGCTCTTAGAATTTCCATGGGATTCCATGAGCTCCGAGAGGAGGGATTTGATGGAGACCTCCCATTTAGTCTCTGTTTCTATGTTAGACTGTGGATCTTTGTATCTGATCTTATCAGCTGTCAGAGGAAGTCTCTCTGAAGATGATTGGATAAGATACTGACCCATGAGTACTGCAGAATATCATTAGGAGTCATTTTATTGATACTTTTTTTTTTTGACCAGTAGTGTTTGGTCTTACCCTAGGTTGCTGGGATATCTAGTCTCTGGTTCTTGGATATGCTAGCAGTGTTAATATGGGTTCCTTCTAACAGAGTGGGCCTTAGGTCAAATCAGACATTGGTTGGCATACTGGCAGGTTTTGTGTGTCAACTAGACACAAGCTACACTCACCAGAGAGGATGAAGCCTCAGTTGAGGAAATAACTATGAGATCCAGCTGTA
This sequence comes from Peromyscus leucopus, assembly GCF_004664715.2. Classification (NCBI taxonomy): domain Eukaryota; kingdom Metazoa; phylum Chordata; class Mammalia; order Rodentia; family Cricetidae; genus Peromyscus; species Peromyscus leucopus. The sequence continues at coordinate 37,909,488 of NC_051064.1, forward strand.
AGACATTTTGTCAATTAGTGACCAATGGGTAGGAGCCTAGCCCATTGTGGGTGGTGCCACCCCTGTGCTAGTGGTCCTCAGTTCTCTAAGAAAGCAGGGAGTGAGTTAGTAAGCAGCATCACTCAATGGCCTCTGCATCAGTTCCTGCCTCCAGGATCGTGCCCTGTTTCAGTTCCTGTTCTGACTTTCTTTGGTGGCAAACAGCAATGTGGAATTGTAAGCTTAGTTGTAGCTGGACAGAGAGAGCAAATCAGATGGCAGAACAGTGAGGCATACAGGTATGGGTAGACAGGAATAACTTGCATTTGGAAGCTGCTGAGTTGGTGAGGTAAGCTTAGCTGTGGCTTTCCCTATTTCCCTGATCTCACTCAGGCTTTTACCCCTATATATGGCTCCATTTTTTTTTTATTTAATAAGACCATTTAGAAATTCATCTACAGCCAGGTGGTGGTGTTGCACACCTTTAGTACCAGCACTCTGGAGACAGAGGCAGGCAGTTCTCTGTGAGTTCCAGGCCAGCTTGGTCTACAAAGTGAGTTCCAGGAAAGGCTCCAAAGCTACACAAAGAAACCATCTTGGAAAAAAAAAAGAAAAGAAATTCATCTATAGTTTTGACTCATTTTTCATTTAGTAGAGAGTTGTTCAGTTTCCATGACTTTGTGAGTTTTATGTTGTTGATATCTACCTCTAATCTATGGTAGTCAGATAGGATACAGGTTGTTATTTCAATTTTCTTGTATCTATTGAGACTTGCTTTGTGTCTCAGTATGTGGTCAGTTTTGGAGAACCTTCCATGAGGTGGAGATTGGAAAGTATTTTCATTTGTGTTTGGGTGAAATGTTCGGTAAATATTTGTTAGGTTCATTATGTTTATAAAGTCTGTTAGCTCCAGTATTTCTCTCTTTGGTTTTTGCCTGAATGACCTTTCCATTGGTGAGAGTGGGGCATTAAAATCTCCCACTATCAGTATGTAAGGGTCAATATGCTATTTAAGCTCCTGTAGGGTTTCTTTTACAAAAGTGGGTGCCTTTGTTAAGATGTTAAGAATTGAACTGTCATTGTGGTTGAATTTTTTTTATGAGTATGTACTTTCCTTTCTCATCTTTTTTAATTAGTCTTGAATACAGCAGAAGAATGCATCCTGTTTCATATCTATTTTGTTAGTCTGTGTCAATTTACTGGGAAATTGAGACCATTGATGTTGAGAGATATCAACTGGGGATGATTGTTGATTTCTATTATTTTTTGTTGTTGTTATTGTAGTTGGTGTTGGTGTTGGTGATGGTGGTGGTGGTTGTATGTGTGTGTGTATTTTCCTTTTTTAGATTTTGCTGGTGTGATATTGTTATCCCTTTGTTTTCATGGGTGTAGTTAACCTTCTTGGTTTGGAGTTTTCTTTGTAGCATTTTCTGTAGGGCTAGATTTGTGGATATATATTGTTTAAATTTAACTTTATGGGATGTCTTATTTTATGTATCTACAGTGACTCAAAGTTTGGTTGGGTATATAGTTGTCTAGGCTGGCATCTGTGGTCTCTTAGAGTCCCTACACATATATCCAGGCCCTTCTGGATTTTAGAGTCTCCATTGAGATGTCAGGTGTATTTCTAACCATTATGCCTTTGTATGCTACTTGGTATTTTTTCTTTGCAGCTTTTAATATTCTTTTTTTGTTCTGTATTTTCAGTGTTTTGATTATTGTGTGCCAAGGGAACTTCCTTTTCTGGTTCTTTGTATTAGGTGTCCTGCATGTTTCTTGTGCCTTCATAGGCATCCCCTTCTTTAGATTAGGAAAATTTTCTTCTGGGCCTCTGACCTGCATTTATTCTCATTCCTCTATACCTATCATTCTTATGTGTGGTCTTTTTATAGTGTCCCAAATTTCCTGGATGCTCTATGTAAGGAGTTTTTTACATTTAACGTTTTCTTTGACCGATGTATCCATTTCTTCTGTGGAATCTTAAACATCTGAGATGAAAAAGCTCTTGTATTGTGTTGGTGAAGCTTGCCTTTGTAGTTCCTATTTGCATTTCTAAAATTTTCATTTTCAGAATTCTCTCACTTTTGGGTTTCTGTATTGATTCTATTTGCAATTCCAGTTTCCTTGAACAGTTTTGTTTATTTCCTTATACTGTTTATGTTTTTATGAATTTCTTTAAGTACCTCTATCATAATCATAAGAACTCTTTTAAAGTATTTGTTAGATAGAATATGGTTGCTGGAGGGAGTATTATCACCCTGAGGGGCATAATTTTATTTAAACTGTATATTTATACACACACACTCACATACAACACAAACATATGTATTATATGCAATTTTAAGTAAACATAGTATGATTCCCTATGTATTTTCCAAACATCTTTATTGTCATTCATCATTTCTCCCTCCTCTTCCCCTAGTCCTCCATTTTCTGCTACATAGCACCTGCTATTTCTATTGGTTTATATATCTTTTTTTCTTTCTATGGTTCAGAACTTAGAAAATATACATGGGGAGCCTTGGATATGGCTCAGTGTGTAGAGACACTTTCTCCCAAGCCCAACAAGGTAAGTTTAACTTCCATGACCCACATAGTAAAGAGAGAACAGAATTCCAGAAGTTGTTTTCTGACCTTCACACACACACACACACACACACACACACACACACACACACACACCATGAATAATTGTAAAAGAATTGCTTTGTCAAGTCTTCGTTTACCTCTGGATTTTTTTTAATTAAAATAGTGAGGATGTTCAAGTGGCCACACAGAAGGCTGACAGTACATACTATAGTCTCGGCCCATAATCAAATCTCAAATGCAGGTCTACCTACCATTACCTACATTTCAACCCCAGCAATTCCACTGGGTCATTCTCAGATGCTGATTGTTTCCAGGAGAACCTTCCTATAGAGGGATAAACACATTCCTAAAGAAAGTGGTCCACTTTTTTGTCTTTAAATAATATTGTGTAACACTCATTTCTGGTTCTTGAAGAACTGAGAAAATCAAGGAGAAAGGCATGTCTCCTAAAGTGAGTTAATTAGAATTTCATCTGGAGGTTTTGAATTTAAGTGATGAGAGCCTGATTTAATTGGCAATGGAATGGAAAAAGAAAATATATTGAAAATTAGTTCAGTTAGGAATAACAAAGGACCTTCGACTTCTGTAACTGCCACATGTCACACTTTCCATGCTCTAGATAACACATCTTCTTGAGATTTGAAAACTATATGTGTGACTGAGATACTCACAGTCACTCACGTACTTTAAGGGGCTTTTATTTTGTTGCTAATAATGATTTTTGACTCCCTAGAGGTTGCTTGTCTCAATTTTTTTTTTTTTAGGTTCATTTTAATTTAATTTGAGTTTTTTTTTTTACATTTCATTTTTTTTTTATTTTACAATACTATTCAGTTCCACATAATAGCCACAGATTCCCTCGTTCTCTCCCCTCCCGCTCCCCTCCCCCGAGGACTGGGATCGACCCGATAGACCCAGTCCAGGCAGGTCCAGTCCCCTCCTCCCAGATTGAGCCCCACCCAAGGACTGAGGAATCTCGATGCAGACATCCACGGCTGGGCCCCTGGTGGAGAGCTGGGAGTCTAATTGGTGAGAAAGAGGAGGGTTTATGTGAGTGAGAATTGTTGAGACCAAGGTTGGATAAAGCGCGGGGACAGATGACCAAACGAATGGAAACACATGATCTATGAACCAAAGGCTGAGGGGCCCCCAACTGGATCAGGCCCTCTGAATGGGTGAGGCAGTCGATTGGCTTGATCTGTTTGGGAGGCATCTAGGCAGTGGTACCAGATCCTGGGCTCGTTGCATGAGTTGGCTGTTTGAAGCCTGGGACTTATGCAGAGACGCTTGGCTCAAATTTTTCATAACTCAGTCTATCCATACTGTTCTCCCTTTGTAGGACCCAATTCTCACACTCAAGTTTCAGGTTCTTCAAAAATATCTTTGAATTTCTAAGGTGTGATGTCATGTCTCAAGTCTAGCATATTCCTTATACTTCCCTTTGGCCTTTACAAATACTGAGTTCTAAACACTATGTGTAGGCTTGTTTGTTCCTTGCAGTGGATGGAGAGGGAATGGGCAGCACTCATAATCCCACTCAGTGGCATAATATGAGAAATCTCTTCTTACTTTATATTCCACTAATTCACATGTGAATTTACTAAAAATGATTGGTCCAGGAAGATAAAATCTATTTCTATCTTTGCTTAGAAGATAGATCAAATAACATTTATTGTGATCCTAATGTTCCAGGTACACTGAGAACAATCTCTAAATTAAAAATGATATGATGCATGATTCTTTTTAAAAAGCCTTGTAACAAAAGTAGGAAAGGAAGCTAAAACAGTGAGATACTCAGGACTATGTCATGACTTGGCCATGCAAAATTTTCTTCCTGTTGCTCAACATTACATTATTGATTTCTAAATATTTGCACAGATATGCACCAACAGATATGCACTCAATGTTTTCGATGACTACATAAGAATACCAATTAGAAAATTTCTAAAGTAGTTGTTTCATTATAAGATTAAAAATTATTTAATAACATGGAGAGTTGTTGTCTCCCTGAAAAACAAAACAAGTTAGATATAGAGCCATACAATATACTGACAGCAAATATCTGTCTTACACAGTAATGTGAGCTGAAAGAATAAGTCTTGTACAAATAATGGACAGAGTTTATAAATGTATAAAATGTAATGAAATGTCTTTGAAAATGAGGAGGTAATCACTTCAGAGGAGAGTGAAATGTGCTAATTTTCAAATTGCAAAGAAACTGTATTTCATGGGACATAAAATAACCAAAGCTCATAATGGAAGGAGAAATTAGGTTAGCACACATAACGTGACGTGGAGGCAAGGAGAAGCATGGAAATTGAGTTTGGCTATCAGAAGCAACAAACTGGGGACTGGGTGAGCGACAATTGCTTCCTATCTTCAGTAAACACAGCACAGTGGGAAGCATAACTTTTTTCTCCATAGCATTCTTCTTTGCCATTTTAAAATAGAATATGAGAAGGAGTTTATTCTATTTTTTAAAGTGGAATTTTAAGTATAGCATCATGAAGTTAGACTTGAAATATTAATAACCTGATTTGTATTCTACTTCTCTGTAAAATGTGACAGAATTTCCATGAAGCTCTAGGGATTTGATATTAGGTTGGAAAATGACTAGGACACAATACATAACTATAAAACAGTGGTTCTCAACCTTCCTAATGCCGCAATCCTTTAATACAGTTCCTCATGTTGTTATGACCCCTCAACCATAAAATTATTTTGTTGTTGTTTCTTAACTGTAATTTTGCTACTGTTATGAAATCATAATATAAAGATCTGATTTGTGATCCCTGGAGGGTCACAATCCACAGGTTGAGAACCACTGCTATAACATCTTTGAAGTTTATATATATCAAGATTGGAAAAAAGATGCTGTCTGGTCCAAAAGGGATGATTTTCCTCTGATTTGTATGTTTAATAAACCAGACTCACATACGTTGTATAGTTACTACTTTTACATCTGCAAAATATGAAGGTTTACAGAAAATTAACCAATGAGGGCTGAAAGAGTCTAAAGAGATTGTATGACCCACTATACTTGCTTTATCCATTAAAGAAATAAAACCATGACCAGGCTGCCAAGCAAGTGCCATACCTAATGTCTAACAATAAATGGCTCACTGGAAGTCACTTACTTAGATCTTAACAAAACCAGGTTTGAGATACTTTCTGAAAAAAAATATATAGCTCTGCTTCAACATGTACTATCTTGTCCAGTTAGGAGCTTCTCTCAATAAGATGCCAAACATAGATCCCATATTCTTTAATTTAATTTAAGTCTTCATAGCCTGAGTTTATCAGCACAGATTAGAATGAGAATTGAAAACACAAATGTTATGAGAACCAAACACAATATATTAGCAAAAATAATAGATACTTTCATATTAAATAAATAGAAATAATTCTCAATTTTCACAAAGTAGTACATACCTATTATTTTCATTTTTACAAGTAAAATTGGGACACTTTTAAGACTTAAGGGCACAATATGGTGATTTGACATGTGTGTGTATGAAGTTACAACAACCAAGTGAATTAGTACATCACCTCACATTCTTTCTATATAAGACTTTTAAGATCTCTTCTGTTATCAAAGTTCAGTTACACAATGTAGTATTATTAACTATATTCACTATGTCACATATTTATACCCCAGAAGTAATTCATTTTAAAATAAAATTTTTGAGCCACTTCAGCTATTTTTGTCCACTGCACCCTCTTTTATACCCTGGTACCCATCATTTTATTATTCTCCTCCTATGAGCTCAATGTTATTAGTTCCAGACATAAGTGAAGTTATTCTCTATTTTTTGTTCTGTGTGGCTGATTTCATCGTGTAATGTTCCCCATATTTATTCGCACATTTCAGAAGGTTTCCTATTTTTATTAATAATAATTCCATTTTCTGCAATATTGCATTATTTTGTCTATTCACCCATTAATGAAAACATGTTTCCATATTTTAGTTATTATGAAGACATTGCAATGAACTTATAAGTACAGAGTTCACTTTGAGATACTGTTCTCATGTTATGCATCTGTATCTTCTATATCTATGTATCTCTCTACATCTCTCTCTCTCTCTATCTATCTATTTATCTCTTGTCTTTCTCTCTCTCATTTATGGTTATGTGGATTGGTAAAGACGTCATTATACTATATGAAATAAGTCCCACAGGAAGAAGAGAAATACTGAAACACATACTCAAAGTGTACACATATACATTGGAAATGGAGTTTCCAGACTGCTAGTTCTATTTTTGTTTTTGTAGCACCTTCACTCAGGTTTCCCTAATGGTTATAGGAATTTGAACAATTTATACATGTTGATTTTCTTTGCTAGCATTTACACACTGTGGGCTTTCAGTAATTTCCAAGCTTCTAGGAGAGGCTTCAGTAACAGATTCAGTAACTGTAGGTGTTGGCAAATTGGAAAGTCTATTCCATATACTTGAAAAAAATTCATCCTTATACTTTTGTTGCTCTAGAACCACTTCTGGTACCAAAATCTGTACTAGTCAGGGTTCTCCCTAGAGGAATAGAATTTATAATCACACACACACACACACACACACCACACTACACACAACCCACACCATCATCACGTTGGAGCTTGCGCTTACACAACTTTGACAACATTCGAACACACAAACGACACACACTACAATTTTGTACTTAACCCCAAGCGGATGTCCTAGAGTTGTGATTAAGGTTTAATTAACCTAAGTTCTTCTTTCTTGCCTCTTCTTGATCTTTCATTCCTTTGAGATAACTCGGACATGAATGATAACTGTGCGTACAGAAGCATGAGTAGGATTGAGTCAGGTCAAAGTGGTATAGGCATCGCTTGTCCTTTGCCCAGTAGTTTCTGTGTTTTGTTTCCATATAATATGCAATGCTAAAGAATCTTTTAATCACGACTTTCCGTATGCTAAGATATTTCTTTGTGTCATGGGAATATTGCCAGCTTCCCTTAGAAGCTAGCCATCCTTCCAAGCTTTAAGGCAAAATCTTCGTCTTGTTCCTCTTCCCCTATCCTCCTGTAAAGACCCAAAACTCCTTAAGTTGGCTATTCACAATGTTATAACTTCCGAAGTCCAATTTATAATAGAAGTGAAAAACAAAACCACGAGAAACTAATTGGTTGAGACAGATGTAAAGGTTGAGTATACATCGTAAGATTTAATTTATAGACAAAAGGTATCGAATCCCATGGATCCTTCTGCAGCTCGGCAGAGCCCCTGGACTGGCCACAGCCAGCATTTCAAGTCCTCTAAAGTTACTTGTCGACATACTTCCTGAACAGCGGATATATTTATTGCCCATTGCAATGTTGTAATAAATAAACTGACTCTCAATACATAATTAATAAATTATTATAATAATTGCGTGAATGCAAGTGATGATCTCACCAACTCTTAAGTTGTGTATTACATTTGCCTGAAGGATAAAAGTACAGAAGTATTTTAGACTTGTGGCTAGAGATGGTGCCTATAAATAGTGTTTAGGATCAGTTAGAAACACCATGTGAGTGAGAGCAATTCGAACAAAAATCCTGACACAACACTACTCAATAAACAGCCTTAACACTAGTGCGAGCTCCAAGTAAGTATGGTTAATGCTCCTAGATTAACTCGACTAGAGGGCACCTGTAAAGCAAGTATAACTAACACAACAATTCAGGATAATATATGTAATGCATCATAAATACTGAATTTAATATATACATCTTCAAAAATAAATAACAGAATACATGGAATTTGTTAGTAGCGACTAGTTTTGGAGTGTCAAGGTGTACTAGATGTTCCGAGAATACTCCCCAGTTCGTCTATTAAGTGTCTTCTAATGAGTAGCATATTCGTAGGCAGTAGCCAAGTTAAGGAATTTATCGTCTAGTCGGTATTCATGAGCTGAGGAAGACCGAGGTAATTGTCTTTTTGGGAGATCATAGTGTTCAAAGGTCTCTCTTTTTATTCCACTCTAGATCTCTGATTTGCTATTGTTATGGCAAATCCACAGTTAGCGTCTTCGACTAGTTGTCACCGTTTCTTCTAGTCCCAAAGTGTGAAATACATGCAAAGATGCGCGCCGTCGTACGAACTTCACTAGCTTTAGCTGTTTAGCGTCCTGTCCTTAACCTAAGGGTTTCCCACCCAGTATAACTCCTATGGTGTCTCGACCTCTCTTGTGTATACATACCACCATCTTCTCTTCCCTTGCCGTGGGGCAACTAGTCCTTCGCATAGCTCACTCAATGAAGTGTACACTCGTGGGTCCAAGAGGTCATTGGTATAGAATTAGCCAGCAATTGACCTTAAGGTTGATAGTGCCTTTCGATTAGTCATGTAGATTTTGGACCTATATGTATTTCCTGGCGCTGACGTTCTTTTAAAGTTTCATTATCATACACTAGACCACTACAACTATGCATATTATTTTCTAGTTTTTTAATCATCATATATAATTTCTCTTCCAACTGGTACGTTACTGTTATAATTTTAACTCTATCCGGTGCTGTGAGAAATGAATATATTTATCTGTTAATTCAATATCACGTGAATTCATTGATTCCTCTAAAATGCCTATTTAAAATGTGTGAGTATTTTGCTTAGTGATCCTACTTTATCACATGTTTATACAGAAATAATTTTTTCTCTATTACTTATCATAGAATTCAAACTATTAATATATAGGAATTTTAAACTTTACATAATTTTTAAATTCAGTAAGATTGTTTTTTAATTATATAAGTACTTGAGGTGTCCTTTGGGGTAAATGAAGTGCGAGGAATTTCATTTAGTGCGTTTTCAGAGAACTGCAAAATTGTTTCTTTCCCTTTTCAAAGCTTCTCTGGCAAGACTTCATGTACTTTAACACGATATCGAGTGTGACTAAAATTGCATAAAGAAAGTCGTGTTAGTACCAAATAATATATTTTTCCTTGAGGCGCTTAGAGCTTGTGCCTCAGCTAAATTGACTTTTTGTAAGTCTCTTCACCTACTACGACATCTTATGTTGTGTAGTAGAGAGATACTCTCCTGCTTATCATATCGCTAAGCGCTGTAAAACATTAATTATCGAATAAAATTGAACTAATTTTATGTAAATTTCCTCCGAGCCACCTAACATGCGCTTCTTGTACATCCACTCCATAAAATGATCCGAATTATAGTCATTCATGGACATGCAATAAAGCGGCATCAGTGATGTTTTTATTTACTTATTTTAAAAAATCATTATGGATAGACTTGCTGAGGTGCTGATCAATAATGAGATCACACCGTAATGATAATATGTAGTATTATACTATCATTCCTTTCGTACATTGTCCTATCTGTCTCCCCCGTGTGTGTGGTGATGAAGACAACCAATCTTCATCTAAGCTACACACCACAGATTAGTTCTAAGTTCGAGATTAATTTTCGCATGTGTCACTATACTGACGCAATTTCAGCGAGTACACTGTATCTCGCGATTTAGAAGAGACCTCGCTGTTTATACACTCCATTCTGCGCGCTCACCACATACTCCCAGTATCAGAGAGAGCCTACGAACCATTAGCAATGCTCTGCATTACATAGGATCAGCAAGATAAATGTGCACACCAAGGCTGTCGGTTATCGGGTGTAATATATTAGTGAGTAGCATTTATATATATATATATAAGTACCTAAAGGACGTCAACCTCCTTCTCGAATGTCCACGACAATACTCACCAATGAGAATAATAGCAGAGATACTCAGTAAGTGAGCTCACTCTCAGAACGCTAATGGCAAGACACCAACGATACTTACAACAGAGAGAAATTAATAAGACAGATGTAGAAATGATAATAGAGAGATAGAATATGCATACAGAACAAAAATATGTGACCATGAATCCACACTTGTGATCGTAAGTCTATGCTAGTGAAATTAAGTGGCTGGGATAGTAACTTATGATAAAATAGTTCACGCATTGCTAGTTAACGGTAGAAGAACTCGACTAAATCTGATCCTGATGAATATACTCTGGAAAAATGCAACTAAGTGGACGTTATATTAAAGAGCAGCACAGCAGACATCACACTTAAAACTCACATTGAAATCTTCCTCTTATCTGTATACACGACGTCAAGACAAGCATGACCACAACTTTGCGTGTGTTTGTGTGAGCTGGAAGTTTATCTTGACCAATATGAAGGATATAGACTGTAAGTGAGTGTTTCATACTAGATGTAGATAAACATGTGATGTGAGCCTATTTTGACCTCCGTCACTGAATGAGCTTGACAGAGTAAGACACGTGCAGCACTGTGACGAACTCTGAGCAAGTTCAAACATAATTCTCCGATCAGAAGTGTGGTTTGAACTGAGAGTGTTTGAGCCCGAGTATAGTGCGAGATTTAGAAATTCACTCCATTATACACATTTGTAGGCACCGAAGATTCTATGGCAATGAAAGAGTTAAGACCCTGGGACTCACTTTGAAGTCCCATTTTCCCATATTTGAAGAGACAGCCAGGCCCTAAAGTCCCCTGGAGACCTTGTTTGTGTTAGGTGAGATAAGACACATCCGCTAGCAAGTATGAGTCATGCAAGCAAAGTGATATTTGCGAACTAATCAATATGAACTAAGTGTGAAGAACCTGAATAGCGTTCATATATAGACAAGTCTCCTACCGCTCAATAGTGCGCTATGCTGATACAGTCTCGAGCAAAAACAAGCCTGAACCTGTCCGTTATCGAACGGGGATGAACTCAACTCTCTCTTCAGTACGCACTTCCCACGGTCTGTGGGGTATTTCAATCAGGGGAGTGACTTATGGCTAGAACACACTCAGGCACAGTTATCGCGAAGGGCAAGAAAAAGCTATATGTGAGCTTGAGAATAAACTATTGATTGGTTTACAATTATTCTTTAGTCATGACTATTTAACAAGGAGAGTATAGTCAATCGTCGAATGGAACTGTAGGTACGGTGTGAGTCTAGAGATACAAAGTGATTAATCTATCCTGGTCCGTTCTGAGGACTCTCAGCCAGCAGGGTGCACGCAGTGTGGACATTGCAACCCGGTGAAGCCACTGTGTTATCGACGCAGCTTTTCCCACCTATCACCGCACCATAGCCCCATGCGTGGTATCAGGTTCTCAGCTCTGGAAAGACATATATATGAGAAAAAAATTTACACCAGATTATTTCGATCCTTCTTAATGCTGAATCTTGTGTTTCCACGGTCTCCGTTTGAGGCTTCCGTGGTTAACTTTTTTTTTTTTTTTTTTTTTTTTCAATAGAAAAAACAAAGATATCAAGTACTTCATATAAGTGTAATGTACAGTGATGTTATGGACTAATCATTTATGCCAGTGGGAAAGTGTAGTACGCAGCCAACCAGTAATCTCGTTACCACATAGGTTAATAGAGCTCCATGATGGGTGGTCCTGTTGGCTGGTGGTGGACAAGACTCCTAGATAACTCAGGGATCACACTAAGGTGCGGGGAAGTTCTTGAAGTGACCTAGCTCATGACTTACTTTTGAAACAGCTCCTGATGCCATCCGTCTCTAGCCCGAACTCTTTGGATGCAGGTTGGCTAACTCCGCACTCACTCTCTAAGGAATAACCACCTATGCTACCACACTCACTGGGCTATAGCGACGTGTAGAAGCAGACAACTCTTCCGTAAGCTCAATCTGACTATTCCTCCTCTCTATGAAGGTTATTATTGTTCCTAAATTAGTCATAGAGTGACTTCAACTGAGCGAAAACAACCTGAGTAAATAAACTTCAACTGAAGATGATCTGTAATAGGTGATAAGATACTGAAAGGACCAATTCTTCGTGGAGAACTATACTACACAAACGCTGCTAATAACTACCTCTCACTACAAGACTCACACACACCACATGAAAGGATCCATAATGGATTATGCACGAAGCAGAAGGCATAGCTGATTATCGCACACTAAGAAAAAATCTCGATACTAACACATAGCACAAATGAAGCTAACGCACTAGAGCGTCCAGAACGTAAGCAACATGGTATGTATTCCCACTACATAGCGAGTGGCAGAGACAATTATTTATACTGTGTGGTGACACTAAGTGGCACATACTGTACTGTGCTGTCTCGCACTGGCATTATCACCTCACCGCGAGGACGTACCTAGTGCGAGAGAACGACACCAAGAAGGCTCACCGGCGCAAAGAGGGAAGACATGCGTCCTGATCGAGTGTCGAAAGAATCTTGGAGGTATTCTTAGCCCTAACAAAATGATGGATGTAGAGATGTCGAACATCTAGAGGATACTCAGAATCACACTAGAAACAGCTTAGGACATGCAGTAAGCCTCAGAAAGCCTAAGTAATCGAGTGAACCTGCGTGTCTTGAGATACATAGTTAATGAAGCAGCACAGGGAAAAGTCATATGAAGATATTATACTCGCAAATACACAGAGAGCGGAAAATCAAAGAACGAACGAGAGACAAGAGAACGAGGACAAGAAGGGTGAGCCGAGATCACACACTCGGTAATGTAATGAGGAGCACGTTGAGGTATACGAGAAGGACTTCAGTGCACGTCCATAGCGAAGAATCGCAAAGTCGCTCACCGAATTCTCTGAGTGGACTGCAATCAGGAATTAATTGTTCTCTCACCTCCCTGGTACCCGTATAGGTTAATTCTTTTTAAAAACTTTCCTTATACCTCCGAGGTTTCCAATTGTTCGAGTGCTCTGCCCACCTAGCCCAATCCACAAATGCAATGCTGTTGTACTGCGTACCGTCAATTTACGGGAATTCGTATGTGCATATGTTATGTCTCAGATGTCTCCGTGATAGAGTGCTAAACAGACTGGCTAGATCTGTGTTAGTCGCCTAATCTTGCTGGTGAATGGTGGATGTGTGCGAGAGACACAAAATGCAACCTAAGTCGTTTGCAATCAACACTAAGGCTGCGCACCATATGCTGATGCAGAGATCCTAGCTTAATGCGCTAGCGCTCAACGTCTGTATATGCGTGCATGGCAGTCACATGGTCTCTATTTAGCGAGAACCTCGAAGGAGCGGCTTCTACCCATGTGATTGTGATGTCCGAACGCACACTATTGTTCTGGATCAACGTCTCTGCGCATCTAAGAAACTCCCAGAACTATTATTCAAGATGTCAGACTCTAATCGTAGAAATCTGTCTTTCCCCACACTATTAGAAACCCAAGATCACGCTGATCAATCGAAGGACATCTTTATGAACATACACTATGAATTGATGGCTACTTCACACTGCTCTGATTTGTGTCGCCCCAGTGCAAGTGATCAGGACCTTCACTGCAAGAGTGTAGCTGCACCCGAGCGAGTGTCTTGGTCTATATCTGCCTGTAATTGATTAAGCTTAGAGAGAGCGTCCACCGCAATGAGAACCAACATGTCCCATGTGACTTCCACTTGTCCTTCTAATTGTAGTTTCTGCTCTTTCATATTATCTTACTGGTGTCTCTTATTGTCAGTTGTTCTCTGCCTTTATGCTTGTCTCGCTTAGTTTCAGTTGTAATTTCTTGTGTTATGCGGCTGCGGTGGATCTTCCAGTAAGGAACTAGTGAGGTATCTCTCTACTCGATGTTGATATCTCAAGATGCTCCTTTGAGGTGGTCCATGCCTTGGCCGCGATGTGATCATCCTCGGTTTGAATCTGCTAGTGAGCGCGGTAGGGGAAGACGCTTGAGGAGGGCGGGCGGAGGGTCCGAGAGTACTGAACACCGAAGGAATCTGGTCTGGCTGTGTATGCGTACGTATGATAGACTCACAGTCTCGTATTGTGAAAACCTTAAAATACAACACATTCTTTAAAAATATTAATTTTTAAAACCCGGTATTGCATGCAAATTAAAAACACAAACTATCACCAGCAATAAAAAGATCACATCCTATAGAACAAAAGCTCCTAAGATGAATTTAATTCTTCGCGCATCAACGGCTGCGAGGAGTGTGTCCACCCCAGCGATCTTGCCCTATCATCTCGTAAGCATCAAGGGTCAGCTCCTCATATCCATTTCTCAAATCGCTATCTAAGCTAATGAACTCCTAGTCTAGATCATTCCACTCTAATGTATTCCGAGCCGTACCAAAGATCATATGGAATACGCCTTTTAGAAGAGATTCTGTCTGCGAGCTTCGCTCGTGAACCGGTGGTGCACGACTTATAATCCTAGCACTCAGACGCACGACAGGAGCTAGGGCAGAAATCTCTGTTCGAAGTTTAAAGCTGCGCTGGCTATATCGACGAGGCAATATGCCTCGCGAAGTGGTGGAACTCCTCACCACAATCTACACTCCAGTGGAGAGAGACTCCACTCGTACACAGAAACTACAAAACAAAACCAAAACAACACATGTGCTCAGTCGACTATAACAGCAACACCTTTCTATCAGCTCTCTAAGCTGTGTGTCGACAACATAGATACCTGCTCTAAAATTAGAGTTTTCAGGGACAAGTAGCTATTGAGTGAATGCAGATCAATTATCCTACTTCTCCATATGTAAAGCTATGGAGCATGGAGTTTTATTGTTAATTATGAATCTCCCCTACTCTCACCACTACTAGCTCGACTTAGTCTGTAGGCTTGTAATCATTTAGCTTTTTATCATATATAAATTTAAATTAATTCATTGTCTATAATTCCCAATCGTCCAGTTTGCCCACCTCAGGTCTTTCTAATTATCCTCCACGCTGTATATTCAACGAAGCTGCTCTTGACCTGTGCGTTCTAGTCGATCCTCAGTTTACCATCTCTGTGTACTTGGTCTTATGAGCGAAGCACAAGGCTATATCTATGACCGCGTGCATCTATCTGGAGTTACACCCATCAAGCTGGCTCTGTCGCGTACTTCCCTCTTTTCTCCGTCTACTCACCCAGGCCGCGCAGCTATCAACTCACGTTCACACTCTCTACATCATACTCTCACTTCGTAGTCATCACTGTCTCACGATAACATCCTCTATTCCGTTAATCAGAATGCTAGCTATCACACACATTAATCCTACTCGCCTTCCATTAGATACGTAGCAAATACACATGGAAGCACAGGCGAGGAACGTCTCTCCTCATAGTTGATGTCGCTAAGCGATCACACAAATTATTACCTCTTGCATACGCTCCTATGAGCACTGGACTATCGCGGGTTCGAACTCGATCAAGTACAAAGTGGCCTGCTGGTGAGCTGTGACTACAATAGCATCCTCTCTTACACTCACCCTTAAACTGAAGACAAAATTCCTCATCTCAATATCACCAGGGCACTGTATTGAGAGGGCATACTCAGATTCTCATTTCCCTCCAAACCTCCGTGAAAGGGATATCACTCTGGTAGGCTGCATTTGGCTTAGAACTAATGGTAACCCACGCTACGAATTCGTAGGACTCTAGCACTTTCTAAGCCCTCAGCTTGAGCGGACTCAGCAACTCATGGACTGTAATCGCGATAGTCTCCCTGCATTACGGATAATTTACGCGCGATATCATCTCCTCAAAGAATCTTGCACTTGACACTAAAAGTGTGATAAACCTAAACATATCGATATCTATATTAAGACCTAGCACTTAGAGTGAGGTCAATCGATGGCACTCCAGCTCAAGAGCGGAGCATAGAAGTTCTGGAAAAAACAGCTAAGCACCACGAGCAAGGTCCCTTGTTACTCGAGTAAAAATAGCACATGTAGAGCTCCAGCAAGCGCTTAACATTATATGCCAAAGCTTCTCCGACTAAATGTAGTATTGACGACCTCATAGGGTGAGTTGGGGTGGCATCCTTGCTGTGTACAAATTTTGTATTACCTCGATAATGCTTGAGGTCCTGAAGATACCTTGGCAACTTCGGGGATCGATGGCCTTGAATGAGAAGTAATTCGATGGTGAGCTTAGTACTTTCTACTATAATACCTCATTCCATCGAGCAAAAAATAAACGTTTGAGAGCCTTAAGTCATAGGCTGAGGCATTCATAATTATACAATGAAGCATCATCTTCGCATGAATATCGATTGGGACCGCATACCGTGACCTCTCAAGTCTCTGCGAATTCACTTCCTTGGCATAACTAGTATCTCATTTCTGTAATACTTCCTTAATTCGACCTCTTTCTGTTGAAACATATCGTATATTCAGATGAATAAATATAGCATCATGTAGGATTATGCATTTCCTGTCACTGTTAATTTCACCTTGTCCTTAGAAATTTAACTAGGACATAGAATTTAAATGATCCTGCATAGAACTAATGTGTGATTTTAATGAGTAGGAGGTATATATTTTAAAAAGTCATATCTAGGCTAATGCGCTTCCATCACACCCTATAGTAGTTTTAATAATTTAGTCTTGTATCCAAGTCCACGAAAATGATGATAAAGAAAAGCGGGAGAATTGGACAAAAGAAACAAATACAAAACAGTATGGTTTGCGAGAGAATAAAAAGACACTGGCCTAAGACTTGATTGTTACAGACGGCGATGTTTTGATTCTCCTTAAAGAGGAAGGCTGTAAATTGAGAGGAGACAATGCCATTAAGAGCGAGAGGGAGTGGGTAACAGATCATTGAGTTAAGGAGGAATAAAGGAGCGAACATGATAGCCTCAAGGTCAGGCCCTACCCAACTCAAGCTCCAACTTGTGAGAGTGAGAACAGGAAGCTTGTTCTGCTTCCAAAGGCAACTCTCCAATGTCAAAAGCTATTGCTCACCATGTAGGTGTTCATGTGTCTAATCCTAACTTTGTGGCTGCGTGAACTTGGCAAGAATGCCAGAGTGGAATGGTCGCGATTAGAATCTCACACATATATAAGAGGTATAGGTCTTATGTAATAATATTCTGGTTTACAAATTTTTGAGCAACCAGGCCTCTGCTGAGGGGTCACTGCAGTGAATGGCAGGAGAGTCTCCTGTGTATAACATACTCCTGGTGAGGCACAAAGAGCGTCCCTGAAGAGTCAGTTGAGAAGAAAGCTCTCTCCTCAGTTGCATGGGAGACCCTAAGATGTTGGAGATGCCCAGAGCTGTTGAGAATCTGCTGATAGAACTTGCCTACAGATAGCAGAACTAGCCGTTGAAGGGGTATGAAGGAGGAAGTGAGTCATGAGTAAATATGCTAGACAGCAAACCGACTGAGAATGAGAACAGCTCTTTAAGCCTTCTTGAATTAAAGGACCCAGACATTGACATGAAAACTCATAACCGCAGCATCTCGCTCGCTGATCTATCTCTCTATGTTGTACTGTTAGTCCTCCTCTTTCGCGTTCGCAGTCATTTCTCTCAGGAATAATGCCGCCCATTCGCTCCATATGTCCAGAGATCTGTGAAAATATATAATTTCTGCGTTTTAAGTTTTTTCTTTTTAGACCTTCTTAACCTAGTGCACTTACTACAGTATAACAAGTTTGTAATGCTAGGAGTCTCGAAAGAAAGTGAGGTTCGAATTTCCGTGTACTTTTAAATGGTTGCTCTGTTGTAAAAGACGTTTAGGATGGTAGCTTGTATAGTTGGCAAGTAAACAATACCTCATCTCTTGAGTTGACGATAGTCCACAGGAACAAGTTTTAATGAAGTATTGGCTCTAGAGTATGCAATGGATGTGTGCTGCTTTTAAAGGAATATGTTACTCAGTCAATCCTGTGAATAATTGTGTACCAGTTGGTAATGGATGTTTGCATTGGCTTAGCGAGTGTGGGCTTGTGGAGAGTAATGTCAGTGGAGGTGGGCTTGAGAGTTTAAAGACTTCATAGCAATTTTGACAGTTGCCTCACACTGTACTCTACTTCTGATGCCCCACACTATCTACCGATACCTCTGCCCAAACTTCTACGTATCTCTCGAGTCTCGATCCTCTACCTGTGCGTGCACTCGACTATCACTGTCATTGCTCGCTATGTAATCAGGAGCGGAGCGGAGCTCACTACGTACTCATGCGTTCTGCACGCCACAGTATGACTGACCCTAATACCACAAAACTAATCATTTCATCTCTCTGGCACGTTGTCGTTGGGTGCATATGACCGAGTATCTGAGCCTAGCCTCATCACAGAGGACCATACGCAAGGAACGTAAGAGCAACTGACTGAGTACGCATAGTTAGATTGGTGTGGGGTATAAAGGAGTGTATATAGACCAGTTTGCAAGAAGAATTCATCTTTTAGTTTTCCCAAGAAGCAAGGCATTATTGTGCGACACTACAGCATTCAAGAGAAGCACCCAGTGGTGAGCGTCTGGTAATGAGTCGTGTTACAGTGTCTGACACACGAGGCCCTAGAGTCTGACTGATGTCTCTTCCAAGTACTAGGCTAAGATAAAATGTTAGAGAGAAGTGTTATTTATTTAGACAATTAGTTCTATGTGTTTTGTTTTTGGTTTGTGTTCTCTTTTAAGAATAGTTAATTGGTATATGTGAAATTATATGAGTGATCACTCACTCACTCTAACATCAAATGTATGTGATATTAGTGGAATATATGTCTTTTCCACTACCATCTGTTGCCATATATTGTGTCCTTACACAAGGTATGAATCTCTCAGCCAAGATTGAGAAGAAACATGCTCAAAGCAATCACACCCCTCCACAGCGAGTTGAAAGATTTGAGTTGATAGTAGTAATGGTCTCTTGCGTTCCTTGATCTGTTTTCACCATGAAGTGTTTTGCCGAGTGGTCCACATGGATATAACCAAAATCCTCCACTCGGTCTATATCGTCCTGGATAGTATGCGGCCAATTGAGCTCTAGTTCTCATCTCCGTAAATCTTCTGTGCAGCTCAATATCAGCGTAGTGTTCTCACATCGCATAAGCGCTCATATACTGCTAGCACCAGTCCTGTTTTTGGGCAGAGCTGAAAGCAATAATCGCACCTCAGTAGAGCATTAGTATAAGTACTGCGTGTGAAAATGTTCTACCAAAATTTGTAGTGCTCACATGTTATGTGAGTAAAGTCGTCCTCTGTGATGTGTGGCCACACAACTAGGGCTCCCAGCTGTCTTAGGTCACCACTGTGCTACGAGAGGTGATGTGATAATCCACTAGATCTCTCTTCAGCTGCGGAGGTGTAGTAGGACAAGATGTTCTAATGCTTTCGAAGTTCGATGAGTGGCTCTCACGCCACACCTCAGTGTCAACACCTCCCTCTCGTATCGCGGCACAGCTCCTATATTTCTCTTCTAGCCATGGAAGTCTTTACTCCTCTAGGATCCAAAATTCTGCTGCCGACTACTACATGCTTAAGGCTATTACAGAGTAGGGTGAACACTATCCCATTCCTAGCTCTTGTTATTGCAGAATCTGGACTGATCAAAAAGTTTCTCATCTGAACCTAGTTATCTATGGCATGTAGCCACCCTGCAAAATGTTTCTCTCTATGTCACAGGAGACCTCCGTCGTGTGCGATCCATTCTCTCAACCATTTCAAAGAGTGTGATTTAATGCATATAAGACTATAAAGTTTACAATACAATCATACATATCCTTCGACATCCTGCTATTGGTCTTACACCACTATAACAGTTACCAGTAGCCTTTTAACGAGTCTGGATGACTATAACATTCTCGACACTCTTAGGAGCGATTACAGTGTTGATGGAGCACCTCTCTCTAAAGGTCCAAAGCTTTGCATCTCCAAAGACCTCAATACTTAATGTAGACTCTCGTGGCTGGCCATGTACTCACACTCGTTCAACTTACTACCTAATCAATCGGAGGTTCAAATATCTTCAGAGATAAGGTTCTGTCATAAAGTACTGGTACAGTGTCTAATTGGCATACCAACACACACTATTTAATATAATGACTCAACGTTGATTGATGACAATAGAAGACTCCAATAAATATACACCACACTCTTTAGACGAATGGAGAAAGCATGATTCCACAATCCGAGTCATCTGCTACCTCTAACTGAAATGTCCATAGAATATAAGAATATTTACTGAGAAGACACTGAGATATTTGAGATAGTAGAAGTGAGAAAGATCTGAGTGAGGTCCCTGAATGCAGACGTCAAGCAAAATGTGTGATGGCGACATAGTAATAATTCGTCACAAGGTCAGGATGCGTGACAATATAGGGTGGAGGTAGTAACTTGGAAGACAAGAAAATAATTGACGAGAAAAGACAGGACCATTTCATAGAGCTCGATGAGAAGAGTGAGACTTCTGGGACAAGTCTTCCAGATCGGTGAAGTCCGTACAACAGTGTCTGCTTCAAGAACTATATGTGCACACAGTGGTCTGTGTGACTTTTAGTTGTAACTACCTCAACCTTGAGACGGTCTGCTGCAGTCTCACTGTATATATGCCCGGCGCCCCTCAGGGTGAATCTATCGGCTCAAGGCGTGATGGAATGGAGATACTAGAATATATAAATGACACCTCTAATATGGCGTTCACGAAGGTGATATATTCTGTCTCGCTTCTGTTTCTCACTTCTTCGGTATCCAAATTAATCGCTGCCATTAATGAGACACCATTTAATGTGCTTAAACTTTAATGTGTTTAGGTATTGACATACCTCTGGGTGTTCTAGACTCAAGGCCTAATTTGCGGGACCTGCGTTATATCTCGTTTTTCTTTTGTTCCCTGGAGAAACTTCATTCTTCCTCCGCTTAGCATCATTTCTTCCATCCTTGTTGGTATGTCTCAAGCACTAGATACGATCGACATAATTGTGACGGATGATTAAGGACACTATGTTGATTATTTCGAAAGGTGCAGTGCTTCGATACTCTAGAGAGCTTATCTTATCCCAGCAGATTTCTGGTTACTATTTGTTTTATAATCTTTCTGTCTCTGTGTTTTCCATATTATTCTTCCAAAAGCTTAGGTTGGAGGACTTGTGCTCATGTTAGTATGTATAGTTACTTCGCACACCTTCATTTATTTTCTCTTGTGCCATTTTGTCTAGATCTGACCTAGATGGTCCCTTCACATCATCTACACTCTTCCTCTTGTAACAATAGAGGAAGCTTACCTTGAGGGCTGATAGAACAAAATCATGTGTCCCCAAGGGGTCGCAAGCTACACTAACCCACGCGTGCTGTGGAGTTTCTCATAACACCAGACAGTACCGCCCGTTTTTCATTAAACCTCATACTCCTAAAAGACTTTATTAATTTATTCAGCCAATAATAGTGGCAGTTCCAGTAAGTGTCCCTCTCCCACCCACTCGAGGAACGTACCAACCTCATCCTATCATGCCCTGTATCTCGAGCATGCATTAGCATCCATGGTGATGTCCAGAGACCTCCCCAATGAGCGCGCGAGCGTGAGCAATGTCCTCTACTAACATTGCCGAGTCTACAGCATGTGAGTTCTCCGTCTTAATAAGAGCTGGAACTTAAAATCCAATTAGACCAGCTTTGTCGGAGGAGTCGCGTCGTGCATACACGATATAAAGCCACTAAGGCCACGATTTGAGGCTGGTCTTGCCAAGACGCTATTATTGTTGTAGTTTAGGCAATCACAGACTGAAGATAGGACACTACTATTTCTTTTTTATCTTATATTTGCTTTAGTGATACTATGGGAGTTACACCATCCTAGAGATGCGCGTAGGTATCCAGATATAGAAACCTCAATACTAGACTCACTCCTCCGAGAAGTTCTGTGATGCCGTGAAAGGTACTCATTGTGGTGTTTTCATATCTCACTTCCGAAGATCTTGTGTGTGTAATGTGCGCTTGACAATACAGCTATTTAGGGTCGTTTGTGAGGGAGTACGAGTGTCTCAACCGCCAGAGTATTTTCAACCAGTTTAACTTCTGCTGTCTAAAGACATTACTTGCACTGGTAAGCATGCTGTCAGAGGATCAATACAATCTCTGACACACAGTTCTCTATTATTCCGACCATTTCATGTAGCTACGGAAGATCCACCTTCCAAAAGCCCACTCTCCCTCTATATGGCATCTTCGGACTTTGCTTATAATACTAGGCCTACCAAGCTGGAAAGTTCTTCTTCTCATAATTAAATTGGTTCTTCCATTTCAAACCCAAATCATGGGTGCTGTGAAACTTGTTCACTGTGTGTTAGCGTATATTCTTCTGCTAGACTGTAGGTTCTTTTCTGCTGAAGTACTCCTCCAGGGCACCTCCTATAGAGACTCGAACGAGATAGCTCTTATCTATACCACACTCCTCAACATCTACTCAGTGTCAAGTCTGAGCGAAAAATATCGATATTATATAAGTGAGACCAATCAATCTAACGTCAATTCGCGAAATAAGCACAGCAATGAGCGAGCGACACCCTGATACGGCGACTTAATCTCCTCACGCCGAGAGTATATTACACACGCAGCCTACGCACTGCACTGATGTGGCACCTCACTGTCTACTCAGAAGGCCTGGAGAACCCACTGACTGATGCGTGAATCAGTGTGTGAAGAGGACAAACTCACACAATACAGTAGATAGCGTACGATTGCACTGAAAAGTTTTCACTTGCCTCTGTGTATGGCTGTCCCGGTTAGCTGGTTGTCTTCTCAAAGATAGCAATGTGGCATATCAATGACACACTGTAAGTGTCATACTCTCTGCTATGCGCGTAGCGAGTCTGGCTATCCAGCGAACTAATTCCTATACCACATCGATTATATGTGCGATGAGAGTGAAAGCTTTCACTGCGTATGCCTTGAATACTATTTCAGCGTGTCCCTAGAAATAAGCTTTCTGGATAATTGCTCAGCTGAAGTGAGAACCATAGAGAGATGATTGATGGTAGGTTCCTAATCAATGGTCACACAAAAACACGTACATCTCACTCTTCTTCCTGGAGAGTAGGCAAAAAGAGTATCCTCGCCTAAATTTCAGTGAACATCGATATATCTCACATCCTTGACTCTCGTTCTGTGAATGTCTATTTCCCCTCTGCTATTTTTCGCGTCCTAATTACTTAAGGTATCTCTCTTTTGCTTTCTTGGACTATTAACTCCTCTCCGAGGATTTACTCCACCACCATATTTCTATATATTAATGAACACAAACACACGTTTCTCCACCAAATATAATCACATCTCCACTCACACGTAGTTTAGGTTCCTCGGTAACACAGAGAGGCCCAAAGAGGAAACACACCTGACTTTTGCTGCTGCCGGAAATTGGAAAAACGAAAAGCACTTCTCGCTGGGTCTAACCAACTCCTGGGTGCTCTGGGCTCTTCCGAGACAGAGCGCAATAATGATATAGCGGGTGTGAGCGCGTCTTACTCTCCTCTCGCTCACGACGTAATAGCTAGTCGCACTCTCACAGAGATGTCATGATTGGGGCAGGGGGCAAAAGTTGAGAGTGGTAGGAAGAGAATATAACTTGCGGTGCCAGGGAGAAGCTCCAGCGAATGCAATCAAGGAATGACCCAGCTAAGATTCCTAGCAACAGTGGAAAGGGTGTCTGAATTGGCCATCTACTGTAATCAGATTGGACTACCCTAATTGTCATCAGAGAGCCTTCATCCAGTAACAGATGGAAGCAGATTAAGAGATCCACAGGTAAGCACTGAGCCTAGCACTAGGAGTCCTGTTGAAGAGAGAGAGAGAAGAGGAATTATACAAGCAAGGGGAGGAGGTCAAGATCATGACAGGGGAACCCATGGAGAAAGCTGACCCTCCAGCTCTTGGAAGCTCAAGGACTCTGGACAGCTAGAGAGCCAATGTGGGACTGACCTAGGTCTTTGCATGTGTATGACAGTTGTGTAGCTTGGTCTGTTTGTGGGGCTCCTAGCAGTGGGATCAGGACCTGTCCTTGATGCTTGAGTTAGCTTTTGGGAACTATTCCCCAGGCTGGGTTGCCTAGCCCAGCCTTGTTGTAGGGAGAAGAGCTTGGTCCTACCTCAACTTGATACGCCAAACTTTGTTGACTCCCATGGGAGGCCGGCCCCATTCTGAATGGAGACAGAGGAGGTATGGATGGGGGATAGATGGGAGTTGGGAGGAAGGAATGGGAGGAGAGGAGGGAGGGGAAACTGCAGTCAGTATGTAAAATAAATGAAAATTAAAAAAAAAAGAAAATCCAGAATGAAAATGACAAAACAGTTACTACATTTTGTTCTGTCTTTAGATTAAGAATTACATATTAAAGTAGTTGTTCTCCAGAAATTTGAAATACAGAATATTTGGTAGATTCCAATGACAATCTGTTATGGCAGATTCATTTAAATGACTTCTAATTCGTAGAAGATACCCAAAGGACAAAATAAATAGTTATACAACATGATACAATATATGCTAACATTGGATAATTTCAAGATTTCATGTCATTTAACACATATTCAGAGAAATAATTAGTACAGAAAGAACTAATCCAATCTTAAAAAGGAAGGAAGTAATGTTATTTACATCAGGGATGGAGAACATTATAATGAAATATGCCAGGCACAAAAAGATAAATACTACATGAGTCTACTTAACTAAACTTAATTACTTTGAAGCTGAGAGTAAAAAGTGGTTAAAATGCTGAGAAAGAGAGAGTTGGGGGAAAGGAAGATGTTGTTCAGAGAGTAAAACAGCTTTTTTATTTTTAATAGAAGAAGAGATTACATGTTCTATTGTACATCATGGTGATGACACTTAGTAACTGTGTAGCTTATTTCAAAATTATATGCTGAGATTACTTTTCAGAATTTCCAGTTTAAAAAATGATAAGTTGGTAAGGTAAGGAATATGTTAAGTTTCTGGCCTTAGTCTTCTTTATTGTTGTTATAAATCTACCATACATCATCTCCAGGCTCTGTGTATGTATTTCAAAAGTCAGACCCTATAAGTACATGTAACAATTTTCTCAATACCACTGTAGATTGAGAAGGACAGGGGAAGCAGTTACTGATTTAATCTATGCATGTTATTGCAAAGAAAATGCTCACAATCTTGAGCCTAGCCCATAGGCATACCATTCAGGTATTGGCAAATGTGGTAAGGGAGGTCTTTGTTCCACATAATCACTGAAAACTTCACACTGTGCATAATTGCACTTGTGCGGCAGCTCTTGAATTTTCTTTTGTTTCACCAGCCATGCTTACTGATGTTTCAGTTTGAACACTAATTTCTTAGTGCATCAGAGGCAGCATTATGAATGTCACAGGTTAAGAGGAAAGAATGCAACATCAGTTTGATTAATATTTTGAGCTAATGGGAAAAGGGTGATAGATTTTAATCTGTTTCACTAAAATAACTCTGCCAGTGCAGTGATGTGCAGGCACACAAGGAAGAGGATTGATGTACTTGCAGAGGCAGGTTCGCCAGGAAGGTTAAGAGCAGAGAGTCTGCAGTGTGACAGTGCATATTCTAACTCTAGCTTGACATTTATTAATGACTCCTTCCACATGATTTTATTGGAGATTAAACAGATATTACACAGAAAGTACCTGCTGCCACATCACATTGTTGATATAAACTCACTAGTGTGGCAAAAACAAAACAAAACCCTTAAATGATATTAAGTGTGAAGAGAAGAATGTAAACAACCAGAACTCACATACTATTTGATTAATGTAGTAAGGCCCTAAGAAGTAAATAAATACATTAATGCTATCACATATTGCTAATAACAATATATATTTGAACTCATAGTAAAATATGTCATTTCATTTTTGTCAGCCTTCATGGTGTCTAGTCTGATCTCTATCTCAGTAATGATTGAAGACAACATATTTCTAAAAATTATTTCATAAATATGATAAAAATTTGGAGCAGATTGTGTGTGTGTGCTTATGATTTTGCCCCATACTTATTAGTTTTAGAGACTGAAATACACTCTCTAGTTCACTAGCCGTTAAGGGCACCCTGATATGTACGTGATGAATGCTATTTATCAGAGGCACATCTCTTCATATACAGAGAGGAGTCTGACCATCCTGGGATTTCCTCCCAACAAGCACTCTATACTCATAAAGAAGCCTTCATTTTCACATCTTATCACTCATAACAGGGACCATGAGAGTGCTAGGACAGCAAGAAGACATAGAAGTGCATACAACATGGGGAGTACAACCACAACAGATTGTTCCTACCGATGACTCACTTTCAACTCAGATTCAGTTGCACGTGTTAACAATCTATAACAAAAGCAATATGCTTCCTTTCAGAAAAAATTTTGATTCTGTCACATTCCTAACTGAGAGCCAAATGCTGTGTCACTTTTCCTGGTGAGACATGGAGAAACATCTATTCCCTGAAGATAGGATACCAATGACTCTCCAAAGAAACAGTTTCACCTTTGTCTAGTTGTGTAAATCAATGAATTAATCAGGGTTTATGTGCAGGAGTATGGACGAGGCGGAACATGGCAGCTGATGGGCAGCTATACCACCCAAGAGAAGACTCTCTCCCTCCAACAGAACTTATCAGCTTATATATTTTCAAGGAACCAAGGGACCTCATGTGATTTGTATGCATGGTGAGCCTCCTGAACTTGATCTTCTTCCACAAATGTTATTGGGTTCAGTCTTGTAAGGGTCTCACCATGTGTGAAGTCACAGTTGCTCTGACTTTGAAATTGCAATACCAGGCCATGTATAGAGGGCAGAGTTCTGCAGTATTATTAAATACTTACTTACCTTAAATCACTGGTATATAGAGAATGAGGTCAGAACCTCTGCTTCTAGGAGGAGACAGGATCTCATTCTATACCTGAGACAGATCAGAGGTACCTAACTCTCATTGGGGTTATTTGGGTAGGAGTTAAATACAATTAATGACTATTAAGAATTTCGATATAATAATTTTCTAATAATCATTCTTTAACATTCATCTTTCCTTCAAATAAACTAAGCTGTTGGAACTGGGCTTATCTGACCCTTTGATTGATAGCTGTCATACATTTTCTTTCTACTTTGAGCAGGGAGCTGTCAATCAAATAACAACCCCCTCTTCGGCAACCAGTTTGGCTGTCATCGTTAGAGTTGGCTGCTTTGAATATTATTCATGGCTGCTGCTGAAGCAGGATTTATGCTTCAAGAGGTCTTGCTCTAGTGGCAATTTCTCCAGCATATATCAGCTCCAGTAGAATTCACTTTGACACAGAGAACAGATTCAGAAATGGCCACAAGACTTCTGAGTAGACAATCTGAAATAACTGGTCAAGGAGGCCTCTGTTGCAAATGGTCCACGCAGCCTCTTTCTAGACTTTGAAATCTGCATTTCTAGGAGTGCCACCAAAGAAGGCAGCAGGCACACATGACCAGCTTCTGGATGGGGCAGTGAGGCCTGGATACTACATTTCTCAGGGTCCAGTCAGCTTTTTTTCTGCATAGAGGGCTTCATGTTCTTGGAACTGGGCCAACAGTTTCAGCATGCCTCCATTGATGACCATCTGAGTGTGAGCATCCATTCCTGTGACAATGTTGCTTATGATGTGGTGAGAAGGGGTCAAGACATTGAGTTCCTATCTTGTCATGAACTCTACAGGCCTGTGCAGGACTTCTGTATCAATCATTTGGTTGATGTACTCATCATAGCCTTTTACTTTGTAGAAGAGGTTCCTTCAAGTATCTGAGAGTACAATACTTACTTTCCTAGAGTTGAGGATTGTTATCATCATTTTTGTTATGGTCTCTTACATCCTCCAGAAGGAAGATAAGCTGTGTAAGAAGGAAGTCTGTATTCTGATAGAAGTTGGTTTTCTTGATAGAATTAAGCTTTATAGCACATAAGAATCATTAGATTGGCCAGTGTGTGTGTGTGTGTGTGTGTGTGTGTGTGTGTGTGTGTGTGTGTGTGTGTTTCTTATTTTGTTTGTTTGTTTTTTAAAGAGAGAGAGAGCAAAAGGGTGGGAAGCTAGGTGGGTATGGAGGTGGGGAGGGTATGGGAGGAGTAAGGACAGGGAAAAAGTGTGATGATAATATATTGTATAACATTTTTTAAAAATTATAGGTTGTAAGAATGACATAAGTAATACTACTGATTGCCTTTCATCCTTGGCAGCATTCACGACTCTTTCTGGTAGGGAGACCATTTTTCATGACTTTTTCTCCTCAAGGAGAAGATTTCCAGGTTGGTTCTAGCTCCATTGGTCCAAATTATCTGTCATGTGTGTCTTCAGAAGTAAAGTCTTACCTTCAGTTCCTGATAGGCAAGCAAGGTCCACCGCAATAGCCAGTTTTTTTTTGGAGGTTATAGACTCTCACAACAAACAAGTTGAAAAGAGGTTTCTTTGTTTGGCACTGTTTTTTTTTTTTTTTAAATTAATCTATGGCTTTAGGGAAAGCATTATCACCCCAAGTGTTGGAACTTCATTTAAATATATGCAAATATATGTAAATATAAGCAAACACCAAATTCCCTATAACTCTTATAAACATTGTTAGAGTGATTTATCCCTCCTCCTTCCCCTTCCTTCTGTGTTACACTCTTTCCCATGTAATTCTCCCCCCCCCCATTTCCCCTACTTCCCCTTCCATAGGTCCTATGTCCTGCTATTCTCCTCTCTGGACTTCCTCTCTGGACTTCTCTCTCTGCCTCCCTCTATGGTCCTCTTTATAAATTCCTATTATCTCCAGTTACTCCAGGTTATATCCCTACATCTAAAAGTTCAAAGCTGGATTCACAGCAATATTTGAGATATATCCATGTGAAAATAAATAATTGTTTATTTGAAATTCAGTTTTAACTGTGATACATTTTATTTGGCCAAACTAACTGTGTTTAGTCAGATGAACATACTTAAATTCTTGGGCTCTGGGATTTCTGAGTTCTACTTTCTCTGAGAGGACCTAGAAATAGAAAACCCCACTGGCAACATCAGATGCAGCACTCATAGTTTGCTCTCTTGATTCTCCAGTAAAATGAACAAGGTCCTTTGAGAACATGGCAGATTCTAGATTTGGAGTAGGGAAGTAAAAATGAGTCTGGAGTGTGCTCTAGTATTAGTAAGTACTTGAAATTAGACTAAACTAAATTAAGCTCAATTAGGTAAACTACAATAATAAAATGTAGGAGCCGGGTGGTGGTGACACACCTTTAATCCCAGCACTCAGGAAGCAGAGCCAGGTGGACCTCTGTGAGTTTGAGCCCAGCCTGAGCTACAGAGCAAGATCCAGGACAGGCACCAAAACTACACAGAGAAACCCTGTCTTGAAAAACCAAAGGGAAAAAAAATGTAGGAAGAGGCCATATCAAAGTATTCTGCAGCTGTGTTGAAAGAGCACAGAAGAGCCAGAGTTACAAAACCAAAGCATTAGAATAAACAATGGCAGAGTTGATGATCGCCAAGGAACAAAAAGCACATCTTAAGTGCATCCTGGTATATATTAAGTAGGAAAGGAACCAAGTGGGAAATGAGAAGCTTTCCTTGAGCTTTAGTCAATATGTGAGAAGGCATGGAATAGAGAGTGATTCCTAGCCCACTACCATAACAGCTGCTCATGAAAACCGCTGCAAAGAAATAGCAAAGAACAAAAGAATATCCGACATCATCTCCAAGAAATACTGATGGCTGTGGAAGTCACAGCCCATTTACACACCTTCTCTGATAGTTTTCTTCCCAAGATATGGAGTTTAGATCCCTTCCCTTTGAGGAGGGCCAGATTTGCAGCTGTGCTTCCAACCAGTAATGTGTAGAAAAGGAAGACACGATGATTCTTTATTTTAAAAGAAATAGGAAAATGCCACCTTGACAAGATGAAGTTACCATCGCAGCTAGTGAGTCACACAGATAACTGAATCAGATTAGAGGAGACAATGCCACATTTCAGGATGTCTTCTAAAAATAAACATATACCTCACAGCCTCCAAGGGGCAATGTTTTGATAACAGATGACAAAGAAAAATGAATTTCTGGACATTCTACAAAATTCTTGGTCTTACTCTTCAGGGCTGTCATGTTCACAAAGGGAAGAAATACATTGGTGAAGAACAAAGGAATAGAACATCTAGATCGTGTCTTGGAGCACAAAGGTATTTGTGAACAAATGTTATATTTGAGAAGACTTACAGCTTGGTTTTGGCAACCTACAACCTATGAAGAAATTTAGCCCATGCTGATTTTTCACAGTTTTATTAAAACAACAGCATGCCTACTTTGCAGCATGTCCGTCAGAGTTCACTTGCATAAGCTGAGTGATTGTGACTGAGGCCGTTTGCCTGATAGGCCTGAAATATTTAGTACCTGAGGTTTTATAGGACAAGTTGATAAAAGAGAACATCTATCTGTCTTTTTTTTTTGTCAGTTTCACATAAGGATAAAGTAAGTTGTTAACAAAGCTTTAAAGGGTCACTTGATTGAAATCATCCGTGCAGTTTTAGCTACTGTTGTTTGACAGGTTACTATTTGTGAAGTACTTTACTGCCTGTTTTCCTTTCTCTAATTGAGCCTCTCAGCATCTATGATTAACCCCACTTTACAAATGAGAAAACTAATGTTGGTAGGTCCAGTGACCATGGAGGATGGCACAGAGCTCCTGCTGACTCGGGGTTTAAAGCCTGTGTCCAAACTCATATTATACTTTTCTGTCACCTGTATTCCTGGGTCAAGTGCAGACATGTAGGGTCACCTTCAGAGGTGACTCGGATATAACTTATTAAATGTTTAGAGCATTTACTGCGTGACCGCTTCTGTCTGAACATGAAATGAGTATCCCCCCTCCAGGATTCCAGGATTCATGGAGTGACAGGCTTGTTATCTTCCTATCTCCAAAACTTGCCCTCACTCCTTCAAAGCTCTGGTGAGATTATAACTGTATTAGTTACTTTCCCCATCACTATGATGAAACACCTGACAGGGATGGTTGAAAGAAGCTTTATTTTATCTCGAGTTTTTAGAGATTTCTGTCCATGGGCTTTTATCTCATTGATTTTGTGCCCATGATGAGGCAAAACATCATATTGGAAGGGGTATGCCGAGATAAAAGCTGTTCACTCCATGGTATACAAGAGGAAGTGAGGCATGAAGGAGCCAGGGAAAAGACCCAAGAAATATTCCAAATTATCTTCTTCTGCCTGGACCTCAGAACTTCCCAAGACATCACCATCATCAAGGGAATAGCTGCTGACCATAGGGCTCAATACAGCTCGATAGTTCCTATTCAATTCATGATAATGGTTCTGTACCTTCTCTTACCTGCTCATTTCAATGATGGTCACAGCAGGCATTTGTATGGCCTTTCTCTTCCCTTTCCATGTTATTTCTATTCCTTTCAGGCCCCTTTCATGATCTACAGTGGCAGCAGCAGCAGCTGACCTTGAGATTCTTTGAGTTTTTAGTAATTAATGTATGGACATATCTTTACTTGAGAGCTGCGTGCAGGCTATTTTCTTCCAAATCCTTGAAGTGTCAAGTTAATGTTGCTTCAGGCCATTAACATTTTTCTAAAATGCCAGTTGCTTAAGTTTTTTTTTTTGGTTATTTGCATTTTTAATAAGTAAGTTCACTATACTTCTTGCTTCTAATTATTAAGTATTACATATAAGTCAGAAACATCCCCTTTGGGAAGATGGGCATAGTGGCACATGCTGTCATCTTAGAACAAGGGAAATAGAGGCAGGAGGATCAGGAGTTCAAAGTTAGGCTTAGCTATATGGCATGACAGGTATCCTTAAAAAGAAAGAAAATTTAAACCTCAGGAGAGCTTCAAACTTCCTGAGTAGTGCAGTGTCCACTCCTTAAGAGTCGGACAAAAAAGAACCTGCTCTTTTGGACACTTTACAGCTAGGAAGTGGGCACACTTTTTCCTTTGGAAGCTTGTAATTCATTTTAGTGGACATTTTCTTCTGGTTGACAGTACATTGTAAGTGTTCAGACAAATGACTGACAAAGCAACAAGCCCCATTGAACACGGTTAAGCATTCTTGCAAACCCAGCCCTGGCTTGACAGAACAGAGAGAGATTTCCTTTGAGCCACACTTAGAATTCATGACAGGATCACTTTCAAACAGCAGATCTTTGATAACATTGCTGTCTTCACGTGAAGCTTCAATTCCCTGTTAAGAGGATACAATGCCTGTCAGGATTTGACAAGTAAATCCTAAGTTTTAATAACTCCAAAGGTATGCTGTAGTTGGGAAGGAACTGATGAGAGCCTTCAAGGAGCTGTTTGAAAGGCACCTTATTACTTTCATATCAGAACAAATTTAAATAAAAGTGTGCCCATTTCATTATTGTCGTGAAGTATATTTCTTCAACTGCGCATTTCTATGGCAACATCTCTATCTGTAGTGACACTTGAGTGTTTAATTTGAGATGTGCACTATGCAAAGAGTATTTAATTTCTTACTTGATAGGCAATTCCTAAGCTTGCTTATGAGTGGCAGCAGCATACCTTATTAGAGACCTTCACGTGATGATTTTTTGGGCAGAGGAGAGATAATTACTTGTTAAAATGCTTTTATGGTTTACTTCCAAGGACTAATTCCCAATTTTATATTGAAACTCTTCCTCAAGAGTTGTCCATTTGTAAATTATTTCTTCAAATTCCTTGTACTACTTTAGCTCATTAATCATCAAAACTTCCTCCACTTTTTAAGTACATAGTATTTATTTGTTGGTTGGTTGGTTAGCTTCTTATTGGGACTGTCTTAAGAGACAGGATCTCATATAACCCAGGCTTCAATTCACAATGTAACTGACATGAACTTGTGCCCCTGATTTTTCTTTCTTAGCTTTCCAAGGCAGGAAATATATTCACCATCATACTTGGCAAAATATATGGTATTTTCTGATCTGCTTTGAAATTCAAACTATCTTCATATCACTCTCATACTATGTTGCTATAGATATGCTTATTAAAATATAAATACCCGATGCATCTCATGTCCCCATGCTTGGATCATTGTGTAGAAGCTTGTTTCCTACATAGCAATATCGAGAGGTACTGGAGCTCATAGGAGATGA
Source organism: Peromyscus leucopus (assembly GCF_004664715.2). NCBI lineage: Eukaryota > Metazoa > Chordata > Mammalia > Rodentia > Cricetidae > Peromyscus > Peromyscus leucopus. The sequence continues at coordinate 37,942,876 of NC_051064.1, forward strand.
CATCAGTGGAACTGGATAAGTCATTGGTGTCACTGCCCTCAGAAAGGATACCAGTAGTTCTCATGGGACTTTACTGTTCCTCCAAGAATGAGTTATAGAAGAGCACATCTGACCAGAGCATAGTTCTGTGGCTTTCTGTCTAGCGTGTCATTCATTCTACCTTCCCTGTTGCATGTGCTTTCACCATGGCACCATCTTCCACAATGTGATCCAGCAAAGGAGCTCTTCCTCAGGAGCTGAGTTAATGGTGCTCCTAAACACTGATGTTTTTTCTCCAAAATAAACCTTTCTTCTTCCCAGAGTATTCAGAATTAAATACTCCTTTCTTACAGGAGCAGCAAGCACTAAAATACACTATAATTTTCTGAAACATTTCCTAGGCTCTGAAACGGATGATCAATAAAGTCATTTCCATGCTGCTAGATATCATCTCTTGTAGGCTTCCCTAATGTCAGCTGTCTACCCTGGTACAACTAACAGGGGAACTTCTTGTATTAATTTCTAACATCATCTAACTAGATGTTGCCACCTTCTTGATTTGGTTTGAATTACATATTTTCTATGTCTATGTAGAACCATTTGTCTTTGTTTCCTTACTAGCCTCCTATGAATATCAATCAAATATAGCATATCAAGTTGCAGTAAGACTAGGCAATCCCCTCGTTTTAAGGCAACCCACCACGAGAAAAAGAGTCCTAAAAGCAGACAAAAGATTCAGAGACAGCCCTGCTCCCACTGTTAGGAGTCCCACAAGAGGACCAAGCTTCACAATTGTAACATATATGCAGAGGGTCTCTGTCAGATCCATGCAGGCACCCCACTTGTCGATTGAGTCTCTATAAGCCCCTATGAGGCTAGGTTAGATGATTCTGTGTATTTTCTTTTGATGTTCTTGACCCCTCTGGCTCTAATAATCCTTCTACCCCTGTTGGGGGATTCCCCCAGTGACAGTTGGGCTATGCACCCATCTATGAGTATAACAGAATATCTTTAGAAATAATTTATTGACCTTTTTTGCCAGTCATATTTAGTTCTATTTTAGGTCTCTGGGCTGTCCAGCCTCTGGGTCCTGGCCCTCTAGGCAGTTTCATGGGTCAGCTCCCTCTCATGCTCTCATACTGAGCCGGTAATTGGTTGGCCACTCTTACAATTTTCATGCCACCTTTACCCCAGCGTGTCTTGTAGGCAGGACAAACTGTATGTTGAAAGTTTTGTGGCTAGGCTGTTGTCCCAATACCTCCACTAGAAGACTTGCCTAGTTGTGAGAGATGGTCAGTTCAGGCTCCATATCCCTCATTGCTAAGAGTCTTAGCTATGGTCATCCTCAGAGATTTCTCGGAGTTTCTATTGCATTAGGCTTCTAGCTCATCCCCAAGATGCCCACCAATTCCAGTTGTCTCTCCCAGTACTCTATCCTTCTATTCCCACCCCAAACCACCTGATTCCTCCTGCTCCCCCTACCCTACCCCCAACATCAGCCTGAAATATCTATTCTATTTCTCCTACTTAGGGAGATTCATGCATTCCCACCTTGAGCCCTCCTTATTGTTTAGCTTCTATGGGTTTGTGGACTTTAGCTTGGTTATCCTTTACTTTGAAGCTAATATAACCACTTATACGTGAGTCTATACCATGTTTGACTTTCTGGGTGTGGGTTACTTCACTCAGGATAATTTTTTTTAGTTCTAAACTTTGGCCTGCAAATTTCATGCTGTTATTGTTTTTGACAGCTTAGTAATACTGCATTGTATAAATGTGCTACATTTTCTTTCTTTCTCATTTTGTAGGTGTTTTTTATATTATTTATTTATTTATTTATTCATTTATTTATTTATTTTACATCCTGTATTTTACATTCTGTTTATCATTTGGATATAGTAGAGCTACTGAGATTTTTGAGTTTATCTTGTATCCATTCACTTCACTAAAGGTGTTTATCAGCTATAGGAGTTTGCTGGTAGAATATTTGGGATCACTTGTGTATACTATCATGTCATCTGCAAATAGTGTTACGTTGACTTCTTCCTTTTCAATTTGTATCCCCTTGATCTCCCTTTGTTGTGTTATTGCTCTAGCTAGGACTTTGAATACTATATTGGATAGATATGGGGAGAGTGGACAGCCTTGTCTTATTCCTGATTTGAGTGGAATGAGTTTTTCTTCATTTAATTTGATGTTGGCTGTACGTTTTCTATAAATTGCCTTAGGTATGTCCTTTGTATTCCTGATATTCTCAAGACTTTTATCATTAAGGGTGTTGTATTTGTTAAAGGCCTTTTCAGCATCTAATCATGGATTTTTGTCTCAGTTTGATTATATGGTGAATTAGATTGACTGATTTTTGTATGTTGAGCCATCCCTGCATCTCTGGGATGTAGCCTACTTGATCATGGTGGAAGATTTTTTTGATGCATTATTGGATTCAATTTGCAAGTATTTTATTGAGTATTTTTGCATCAATATTCATGAGGGAAATGTCCATGAGGTCTATTATTTATGAGGTCTATAATTTTCTTAGGTGAATCTTGTGTGGTTTGGGTATCAGGGTGAGAGTGGCCTCATAAAAAGAATTTGGCAATGTTCCTTATGTTTCTATTTTATGGAATAATTTCAGGAGTATTAGTATTAGCTGTTCTTTGAAAGTGTGGTAAAGTTTTGTTGTAAAACCTTCTGGACCTAGGGATTCTTTTGTTTGGGAGAACTTTAATGATTGCTTCTTGTGGTGGTAATCTAATTGTACTGAAATATTATTTTGATTGTATGTTAATAAATAAAGTTGTCCGGGGGTCAGAGCTATTAGAGCCATAGCAAGAGTGTGGCGGTGGTGGCACACGCCTTTAATCCCATAAGATCTCTGTGTGTTCCGGGATACAGCCAGCATTGGAGACATATGCCTTTAAGACCTAGGGGGCTGTACATTCAGACAGTGACGAGGCAGTCATGTGTTTGGGTTTACAACCAATGAGAAGGCAGAACAACATACTATAAAAAAACGAACCGACAGGAAGTAGGTCTCTCTTTTCGCGAAGCTGGGACAGCAGGAGGAAGGGTGAGATTTTAGCTCTGAGCTCTGACCTCTCGACTTTCTCTTTTACATTGTTTCTGTGTTTCTTATTTAATAAGACAGTTGGATACATCAATATCTGGCGCCCAACGTGACAAGAATCCATTAAAAACTGCTTGGCTTGGCGGCAGGTCTGCCTGCCGCAAAGGCGGCGGCGGCGGCACGCGGCGGCCGGCGACGATCGGCTTCTTAGTCCGAGCAGCGCCTTCTTAGCCTGGGTCTAGTTCTGCTTGACCTCAGGCTGGACTATCAGTGAGCTGCTTGCTTAAATCCTGCTTGCTTAAAGCCGGTGCTACAAACAACTCAGGCCCTGCCTGTAAAGCCAACGCACGTGGTCGGAGCTTAAGGAAGCCAGACCCAAGCCTTGACCTGGCACAAGAGGGAACACATGGCTGCATTTAAACTTTAGCCAGCTACGCTTTCTTGCTCTCTCTCTCTCTCTCTCTCTCTCTCTCTCTCTCTCTCTCTTTCTCTTTGGATTTACACCTGGGACACTAGGTGGCTGCTTTGAAAATGCCCTCGGATTTCTACTGTTCTACGCAGATTTGGTAAGTCATAACATATCAGATATTTTAAAGGAAACCATCTAAAAGAGAATTTTTTCCACATTAAAAAACAAATGGGTTTTATGTGTACATTGGAAGAAAATTGGTTTTTGTTAGAAATTTTAGACAGTCTGGCAATGGAACAACTATATAATATTAGTATTGGTGGAATTATGCACCTTATCACTATAATAATCCACATTTTAATATTTAAAAAGATAGTCAATTTAAGTGCCAGGATAACAGCTTTAGAAGAACTTGTTAAACCAGTAAAAATTCAGACAGAAGAAATTAACAGTGAAGTTGTTTCAAGTCGGGATCATAAGGTTGCAGAAAGAAAGCCTGTTTTTACACAGTCACCCTTAAATTATCCTGTAACCATACAGCAGATGCCTGATCAAATGGCTACACAAAATAATTGGGCTCCAATTGAAATGTTGGATTTAAAAAGGTTTAAGGAGGCAATAGTATCTTATGGAATGCATTCCCCATATGTAAAGCAAATGTTAAACTCTTGGTCAACATATAATAGGATAGTACCACAGGACTGGCGGGACCTTGCACAAGGTGTTCTGGAACCCAGCCAGAGACTTCAATTTCTGACTTGCTTTAAGGAGGAGGCTAAAAACATAGAAAAACAATGGAGGGATAAAGGAATACAAGTTTGCCAGGATCAGCTTATGGGCGAAGGCCAATATGCTTCAGCACAAACACAATGTTTATATGATGTCCAAACCCTAATTTTATGTTGAACGGCAGCCTTGAATGCATGGGACAGAGTTGAGGAACCAGGAAAAAAATCTGAGTCATTTACAAAGGTGAAGCAAGGCCCAAAAGAGTCTTTTACAGATTTTTTACAAAGACTGGCTTCAGCAATAAAGAGAATGGTCTCAGATTCAGAAGCTGGTAAGGCAATAATTGAATTTTTGGCCTTTGAGAATGGGAATGCAGCATGCAAAAGAATAATCAGGCCATTAAGGGCAAGATCTGCACCTATGGAAGATTGGATTAGAGAAACAATTAATGTTGAAGCTGATGAACATGATGATACATGGGTAGGAGAAGTAATTTCAAAAGGTTTGAGGAGTGTTAGATGTTTTGGATGTGGAAAGCAAGGACATTTGAAAAGGGACTGTAGACAGGTCATTCCCAGAAACAATGTTTCTTCAAGGAACTATGGCAACAGAATGCCCCTTCCTTCTGGAGTATGCAGAAGGTGTGGTAAGGGAAAACACTGGACCAACGAATGTAGATCAACAAAGGACAGACAGGGTAATCCTTTGCCTCAGTCTTTGGGAAACTCCCAGAGGGGCCTCGTGCAGGCCCCCAGTGCAAATCCAGTTCAAACCTTTCCTGCAGCCATAGAGGAAATGCCTGCTCTGGAGAGCGATTAAATAACCAAATGCCTATTGGAATAAATCATGCTGGTCAGGATGATGAAACAGAGAGAATAGAAAATTCAGGAGAAAACATAAAGAAATTTTTTTGGCAAACTTCTATTAATGAACAAAGACCAAAATTAACAATAAAAATAAATGGTGTTTTGTTGTCTGGTCTGGTAGACACAGGTGCGGACGTTACCATAATTGCACCAGAATTTTGGCATCCAACTTGGCCTCTTCAGGAGGTAAACGTTCAACTGTTAGGAATTGGGACATTATCTCAGGTGAAACAGAGTGCAAGATGGCTCGAATGTATAGGTCCAGAAGGACAGAGAGGAAAATTAAAACCATATGTGGCTAACATAACTATGAACCTGTGGGGTCGAGACTTGTTGCAACAATGGAATACTCAGATTAACATCCCTCCAATCTCAGAAACAAATCATAAACTAGCACATGTTACTGAGAGAAATATTAGAAGATATTGTTCTAATGAGTGGTCACCAGCCATCCATATTATACAAGAACAGGGCACAATAACTGATGATCTTCCAAAGACACCAACAGCTCTACCTTTAAAATGGTTAACAGACAAGCCTGTATGGGTCCAGCAATGGCCTTTAACAACAGAGAAACTCCAGGCTTTAGAAGAGCTGGTAGAAGAACAGTTAAATGCTCAGCATATTGAAGAATCAACCAGCCCTTGGAATTCTCCTCTATTTGTTATTAAAAAGAAATCTGGTAAATGGAGAATGGTAACAGACCTTAGAGCAATTAACAAAGTAATTCAGCCAATGGGCTCTCTACAATCTGGGATGCCTTTGCCTACTCTGTTACCAAAAGGATGGCCTCTCATAGTTATTGACTTAAAAGACTGTTTCTTTTCAATACCCTTACAAGAAAGAGACAGAGAAAGATTTGCTTTTACAGTGCCTACTTATAATAATTCTCAACCGGTTAAAAGATTTCAATGGAGGGTCCTCCCTCAGGGAATGTTGAATAGCCCAACTCTGTGCCAATATTTTGTACAACAGCCATTGGAAGTGATACGTAAAAAATTTCCTAAATCTATAATTTATCATTATATGGACGATATTTTACTAGCTGACTCAAATGCAGATACTTTAGAAATAATGTTTGAAGAAGTAAAGAAAATTTTACCTTGCTGGGGATTACAAATTGCTCCTGAAAAGATACAAAGAGGAGATTCTATTAATTATTTAGGATATAAAATAGAGCTACAAAAAATTAGACCCCAAAAGGTGCAAATTTGGAGAGATAGACTACAGACTCTTAATGACTTTCAAAGATTATTTGGAGATATTTCTCATCTACGAACTATTGTTGGGGTAAAAAATGATGAACTGACTAATTTGTTCAGAACCTTAGAAGGTGACAAGGACTTAAATAGTCCAAGAGAATTATCACCTGAAGCTGAGAAAGAATTGGCCTTGGTAGAAAAGAAAGTGAATGAAGGACACGTGGATCGTATTGATCCAAAGCTGGATTGCATTTTGGTTATTTTACCTTCTAGGTGTTCTCCTACTGGAATATTAATGCAGAGGGAAGATATTATATTGGAATGGATATTTTTACTAAATAAACCAAATAAAAAATTAAAAACTTATGTGGAAAAAATCTCTGACTTGATTTACAAAGGAAAACTGAGACTTCGTCAATTAGCAGGCATAGACCCAGCAGAAATTGTCGTACCATTAACCAAGGAGGACATTGAAAAATTATGGACAGAAAGTGAACCTTGGCAAAGAGCTTGCAGTAATTTTTTGGGAGAAATTAACAGCAAATATCCCAAAAGCAATAGAATTGATCTTATAAAGAGAGCTGAATGGATCTTGCCTCAAATTGTACGGCAAAAACCCATATCTGGAGTTCGTACATTTTATACAGATGCCAACAAAGAAGGAAAGGCAGGTTACAAATCAGAAAATTTAAGTAAAGTGGTTCAAAGTCCGTATAATTCAGTTCAAAAATCAGAATTGTATGCTATTCTATTGGTATTAATGGATTTTTCAGAACCTCTCAACATAGTAACTGACTCTCAGTATGCTGAAAGAGTGGTGTTACATATTGAGACTGCAGAATTTATCCCTGATGCTTCAGAATTAACTTCACTATTTATTCAATTACAAGATACAATCAGGAAAAGGAATCATCCTTTATATATAACTCACATTCGATCCCATACTGGTCTGCCAGGCCCTCTAGCACAAGGCAATGATGAGATTGATAAATTATTGATAGGAAATGTGCTGGAGGCCTCAGAATTTCATAAAAAACATCATGTTAATAGTAAAGGTTTAAAAAAGGATTTTTCCATAACCTGGCAACAAGCCAAAGAAATAGTAAAGAAATGTCCTACTTGTTCCTTCTACAATCAAACGCCATTACCAGCAGGATGTAACCCAAAGGGTACTCAGAGAAATGAAATCTGGCAGATGGACGTGTTTCACTTTGCAGAATTTGGAAAACTGAAATATGTACACCACACCATTGATACTTTTTCAGGATTTCAATGGGCAACTGCTTTGAGTTCTGAAAAGGCTGATTCTGCAATCACTCATTTGCTAGAAGTTATGGCCATCATGGGTATACCTGCACAAATCAAAACTGACAATGCTCCATCATATGTCTCTGTTAAAATGAAACAGTTTTTTGCTTATTACAATATAAAGCATATTACAGGCATACCACATAATCCTACAGGTCAAGCAGTTATAGAAAGATCAAACAGAACTCTAAAGGATATGCTAAACAAACAGAAATGGGTAACAAAAACCCCCAGAAATAGAGTGCATAATGCTCTTCTAACTTTGAATTTTCTGAATGCCAATGAGAAAGGAACAACAGCTGCAGAGAGACATTGGATAATAGAAAAAACTACAGAATTAAATCAGCCTATATACTTTAAGGATGTGCTGACCTCAGAATGGAAACCAGGGTATGTTTTACATTGGGGACGAGGTTTTGCTTTTGTTTCTACAGGAGAAGATAAGCTGTGGGTACCATCAAAATTGATAAAGGTTCGATTTGAACAAGAGAGACCTCTTAATTGAGGAGGTGATAGTTCATCAACCAGCTTGTACATCCAATTTAAACTAACTTGTATCAATAACACATGCCTTTTCATTTAATCAGATAATAACTTGTCAAAAGGAAACATTCCCAAAATTAGTCTTGGGGAAAGGCTTTTGTTTTTGTCTTTTAGGGGAATGAAGGTTAAGGAATCTGAAGAACACTAGACAAATGAGACAACTGAAGAAAAGTGACAAGTCATCTATCCCAAGAAACAGAGTGAAACGGTGTATGGGTATATATTATCTAAAAAAAATTTTTATGTCTTCCTAAATGTTTGTTTCTGCTTTTCTCTAAAGATTTAACACTATTGGTCTTCTAACAGTCCCAGTTCAATTAAAATTTAAAGCTGACTTTGGAGTTGGAGAATGGCTCTCTCCTTCTTTAAAATCAAGCATGTTGTTAAAAGGTAAATGCAAACTCCCTGTATCATGCCAGAATAAGAGCCATCTTCTGCTATGGTACAGGACAAAAGCAAAATTAATTAAGGGACTATTCTATTACTAATCTCAACTCTTTGATTCTATTCTGATTCTTTAAACTTTTCTTAAAGTATAAATTTTATATCAAAATTTACAAGATTAATATATATATATATATATGTATATATATATATATATATATATATATATATATATATATATATATACATTTTAAACTTTGTTAAGATATGAATGGTCACATAGAGTACTAACTAATTCTAGAAAAAAGGCTAGCTGCATATATATGTTTTTGTGTTCGAGTCTCTTATCAGTTTTCTGCAGGAAATCATGGCCAGGCCTAACATCAACTGAAGTCTCCAGAAAGAAGATGGGGCCCCACAACAACAACAATTCCATGTGGACAATAATAATATCATTAAGCTGACAAACATCATCCACAGATTAGCTTTGAACTACAAGGTGCTCAGAGCAAATTTGAGATGACTAGCTGAGATGATCCAGTCTCAAAGACTACTTGAATAAGGACTTGAGATAAACCCTGAACTTTGGCATTATACACAGACTGGATAATGAAGGATATAGTTACCTCTCCTAGAATTTGACAATTAACCTAAAATTTTTCTTTCAAGATAAAGAAAACTTCGCCCATACCCAGTAGGAAGCAATTTTAAGAATACGACGCCCACATTCCCAAAGAGGTGGTGTGGGGTGGGTGGTTTTTTGGTCTTTTTAATGGGTTTTGGGTCTGGGATAATTTTCAGTATTTAGGGGGGTTGGTTACAAATTATTGTCAAGGGTTAGGAAAAAGGCTAAGCAAAGGTGATTAGATTTAAGGTTCTTGTTTAAAAAAAAATAAAAATTAAAAATAAAAAAAAGAAAGAAAGAAAGAAAGAGAAAAAAAGAAAGAAAGAAAAGAAAAAGACAATTACTAGTTTTAAATACTTTACATTGGATTGAATTGTTTTATATTGTATACAAATTTGAAACTGATATTGTTAGAAAATGCTATATGTATATTTCTAATTGTATTTATTCCATCCATTTAACAATGTAATTCAAATTTCTGATCCTTGAATGTTATTATTATCAACTATTAGGATATAAAGAAATGAAAGCTAGTAGTTAGACATTATCATAGAACTTGTAGTCATATTAGATATGTTTTAAAAATTGAGCAGAGATGTTTTAGACAGGTCATCTTCAAACCCTTCAGAGATCTACAGAATATGGCATTTAAAATGTTTTAATAACTTAGAAAATTTTTCTTTTTTGAGACATGTCGGCTCCTGGCAGTACAATCTACTTTAGAGAAAATATGGGCATTGAAGAAACTGCATATGGAGTCAACTTTCATTCTGGCAAAAGTTAGCCACTGGACAACAAAGTATCCTTGAATCAACAGGACAAAATGGACAGACAGATCACGAAACAAGGGACTACTGATTCTTGCCAAAACAAGTGTGGTTATGGCTTTATCAAAAGGCATCTTCTGAGGCCAGGACAATATGGCCCCATCCCTGAAGTGGCCTTCGCATCCAGAAAAGGTACAGTGCCCTTTTCTTCGAAGGCAGCTTTACAGGCAGAGGGCCGATCGATTCTGTTGTACAATGGAACAGCAGCTGAAAGCTCATGCCTCTCAAAAGTAGACTGGCATTTAATAGAGGGATGTGGAGAAGAAGGGGATGCTGAGATGAAGCCATATATACACAGCCAAGAAGAATGGACAGCTGAATTTAAAAACTGTCAACAATTTCCAGAATTTAAAATCCTGAATCATGACAGGACACTAGTGGAATTCAGGTGTTTCTGGTACGTGGACTGCTCTCACCCAATGTGAGGCTGAACTGTTGACCTTGTGTACATCCTACTTCACAAATGAGTCTGTCAGATACACTAAGCCTATAGGCTGAAGATGATGCCCCAACACTGCGGAGAAACCTCAGGTGACTGCCCAGGCAGCTGGCTGTTTCTGTCAACTCACAAAATTTTTTGGAAGTTGCTTGCATGCACTTCCTGTTTTTATTTTTGTTAGCTAATATTATTCCCTTCTTGGGTCTCTGAGGGAGTTGAAGATTAGTTAGTTATGGTTGAAGATTAGTTAGTTATAGTTGAAAATTAATTAGGATAGAAAGTGCATTAGATACATCTTGGATTTACCAAAGTAGGATAGATAATGGAATTATTTTCTCTGATTTGTCAAATACCTGTTTAGGTATTTATTACTTGTATATATTGTATATAGTTATTGTACTTTTGTATATAGTTTTTCTTTTGTTAGTTATAACCTTTTGCTTTTTTTCTTTTTATTAAAATAGAAAAGGGGAAATGTGGTGGTAATCTAATTGTACTGAAATATTATTTTGATTGTATGTTAATAAATAAAGTTGTCCGGGGGTCAGAGCTATTAGAGCCATAGCAAGAGTGTGGCGGTGGTGGCACATGCCTTTAATCCCATAAGATCTCTGTGTGTTCCGGGATACAGCCAGCATTGGAGACATATGCCTTTAAGACCTAGGGGGCTGTACATTCAGACAGTGACGAGGCAGTCATGTGTTTGGGTTTACAACCAATGAGAAGGCAGAACAACATACTATAAAAAAACGAACCGACAGGAAGTAGGTCTCTCTTTTCGCGAAGCTGGGACAGCAGGAGGAAGGGTGAGATTTTAGATCTGAGCTCTGACCTCTCGGCTTTCTCTTTTACATTGTTTCTGTGTTTCTTATTTAATAAGACGGTTGGATACATCAATATCTTCTATTTCCTTGGAGTTTATAGGTTTATTTGAATTGTCTATCTGATGTTGATTTAACCTTGTTAAGTGGTATCTATCAAGAAAACTGTCCATTTCTTCTCGATTTTCCAATTTGGTCAAGTTCAGGTTTTTGAAGTATGTACTTATGATTCTTCGGATTTTCTTTTATTATTATTTTTTTTAATTTCCTGATTTTTTGTTTGTTTGTTTGTTTTATTTTATTTTACAATACAATTCAGTTCTACATATCAGCCATGGATTCCCTTGTTCCCCCACTCCTGCCCCCACCCCTTCCCCCCAGCTTACCCACCATTCCCACATCCTGCAGGGCAAAGCCTCCACCAAGGACTGAGATCAACCTGGTAGACTCAGTCCAGGCAGATCCAGTCCCCTCCTCCCAGGCCAAGCCAAGGGACCCTGCATAAGACACAGGTTTCAAGCAGCCAACTCATGCAATGAGCACAGGACCTGGTCCCATTGCCTGGATGCCTCCCAAACAGATCAAGCCAATCAACTGTCTCACCTATTCAGAGGGCCTGATCCAGTTGGGGGACCCTCAGCCATTTGTTCATAGTTCATGTGTTTCCATTCGTTTGGCTATTTGTCCCTGTGCTTTATCCAACCTTGGTTTCAACAATTCTCGCTCATATAAACCCTTCTCTTTCTCGCTAATTAGACATCTGGAGCTCCACCAGGGGCCTAGCCATGGATCTCTGCATCCAGATCCCTCAGTCATTGGATGGGGTTTCTAGCATGACAATTAGGGTGTTTGGCCATCCCATCACCAGAGTAGGTCAGTTCTGGCTGTCTCTCGACCATTGCCAGCAGTCTATTGTAGGGGTATCTTTGTGGATTTCTGTGGGCTTCTCTAGCACTTTGCTTCTTCCTATTATCATGTTGTCTTCATTTACCATGGTCTGCTATTCCTTGTTCTCCATGTCTGTTCTTGATCCAGCTGAGATCTCTCTAATTTCTTTATGAAGGCACTTAATGCTATGAACTTTCCCCTCATCTCTGCTTTCACAGTGTCCTATAAGTTTGGGTTATGTTGTGCATTTATTTTCATTGAATTCTGGGAAGTCTTTAATTTCTTTCGTTATTTCTTCTTTGTCCCACTGGTAACTCAGTAGAAACTTGATCATTTTCCATGAGTTTGTTTCTGTTTTTGAAATTCAACTTTAATCCATGGTGGTCTGATAGGATTCAGGGGGTTATTTCAATTTTCTTGTATGTGTTGAGACTTGCTTTGTGACCTAGTATGTGATCAGTAATGGAGAAAGTCCCATGATGTGCTGAGAATAAGGTACATTCTTTTGTGTTCTAATGAAATATTCTGTAGATAGCTGTTAGATACATTTGAGTCATAGCATCTTTTAGTTTCATTATTTCTGTTTAGTTTCCATCTGAGTGACTTGTTCATTGGTGAGAGTGGGTGTTGAATTCTACCATTATCAAAATGTGAGGGACTATGTGTGATTTAAGCTTTAGTAATGTTTCTTTTACAAGTGTGGTTGCCCACATCTATGTGGGTGCATAGATGTTCAGAATTGAGATGCCATCTTGGTAGATTTTTCCTTTGATGAGAATGAAGTCCTTCCCCATTTCTTTTGAAAAATTTTGGTTGAAAGTCTATTTTCTTAGATATTGAAGTGGCTATACCAGCTTGCTACTTGGGTCAATTTGCTTGGGAAAACTTTTTTCAACCCTTCACTCTGAGGTAATGTCTTTCTCTACTGTTGAGGTATGTTTCTTGTATTCAGCAGAAAGCTGGAACCTGTTTCTGTATACATTCTGTTAGCCTGCGTTTTTTTATTAGTGGGTTGAGTCCATTGGTATTGAGAGACATCAATGACCAAAGATTGTTCATTCCTGGTATTTTGTTGTTGGTGATGGTGGTCTTTGTGTGTGTGTGTGTGTGTGTGTGTGTGTGTGTTACTTCTTTTTGTTTCTCTGGTGTGAAATTATTCATTTCCTGTGCTTTCATGGGTAAAGTTAGTTAATATCCTAGGTTGGAGTTTTCCTTCTAGTACCTTCTATAGAAGATTTCCTTCTAGTACCTTCTATAGATATTGTGTATAGATATTGTTTAAATTTGACTTTGTCGTGGAATATCTTCTTTTCTCCATCTATCATGACTGAAAGTTTTGCTTGGTATAGTAGTCTAGGATGGCATTTGTGGTCTCTTAGATACTGCAGGACATCTGTCCAGGCCCTTCTGACCTTTAGAGTCTCCACTGAGAAGTTAGATGTCATTCTAATAGTCTGCCTTTATCTTTGGCTTTTGTCCCTTGCAGCTTTAATATTCTTTCTTTGTTCTGTATATTTAGTGTTTTGATTATTATGTAGTAGTGGGACTTTCTTTGATGGTCCAATCTATTTGGTATTCTGTATGGTTCTTGTACTTTTATAGGCATGTCTTTCACTAGGTTAGGAAAATTCTATGAGTTTGTTGAAAATGTTTTCTGGGCTTTTTATCTTGGAATCTTCTCCATTTCCTATTTCCATTTTTCTTAGATTTGCTCTTTCCATAGTGTCCTAGATTTCCTGTATGTTTTGTGTCAGGAACTTAACATTTTCTTTGACCAATGTGTCAATTTCTTCTACTGTATTTTATGTGACTCAGATTCTCTCTTCCATCTCTTTTATTGTTTCTTACTCAATTTTCAGGCCTTGAACTTCACCTGTTTGTTTTCCTGAATTTTTTTTGTAAGGGATTTATTCATTTCCTCTTTAAGGGCCTCTTTCATCTTCATAAAATTGGTTTTAGGTCATTTTATCGTGCTTCAGCTATGTTAGAATATCCAGAACTTACTATAGTAGTATAGCTGGGCTATGGCAGTGCCATATTGCCCTGGGTGTTGTTGTTTTCTTAAACTGGTCTCTAGTCATCTGTGTTTGGGGTAATTATAGGTTTAGGTGCCAATTTCTGAGTTTCTCTTGGTTTCTGTTTCCTCTCTAGTCTTCTGCCCTGAGTGACCTGTGGTTCTGGTGGCCAATATGTTTTCAAATAGGGTGTCTCTGCTGTTGTTTGGTGACCTGTGTGACCTCTGAAGTTTTGGGTGCCCACATTGCCTCTACAGTTCTGGTGTTCTGGGAACTGGCCTATTCTCTGGGGTTCCAGATACCTGTGTGGCCTCTTGTTAAAGCTATTAGAATTTGAGAATTACAGAAAATTTTGTTTTTATTATATCACTAGCTGGTAAAACCTACACATTCAACTCTCTCTATATTTTCTTTCAGTCAATCAGGTTGGTACATTTTTCTGTTTAGAAACTGAGAAAATTCTACCAGAATTGAAGGATATAAGGAAATAGCTCAGGATGATGCAATTCAAGAGTGTTGAGGCTTGATTTCATCCCCAGTTTTCATGTCTCAAATTTTCCACTTTTCCCATGACAATAAATAGCCTTTCTTAGAGATGGGGAATTGAAATCTACTCAAAAATTCAGCTCTAAAGTTCCAAGTAAAATGTATATTTTTGGATGTTTGTCCTGAAACCATCAGTCTATTTTATCTTAAGTATAGAAGATATATTGAAAATAAACTTTGTGAGATATATTGTGACATTCAAATTTGTATTTTCCTGCTAATGATGCACTCAGAAAGATCAGGACTGGGGGGTGTCTGTTTTCTTGTGACATACTGATACTGTACAACTCCTCCATACACACTGGTTCTGTTTGAAACTGTGAGAACCTGTATTGTTTTATTAAACCTCACACTTATTTTCCCTGACAGTGTTTTGTTTAGCAGTGAATTTTAAACAATTATCAGTGAAGCACTATTAGCCATTTAACAACTGATACATGAAGGACAATACTTGATGTATGATCCAAAGCTAATCACGTGCTTCATGTGCTGCATAAGATGCCTGGAACTTCATTCAGCTGTCCAGAGGTACAGCCAAAAATGGTTTTGCCCTGTGGTTTCTGACATTAGGTTTTTAATGTGTTCTTTTTCAATAGATTTGATCACTTTTATAATTTAGTAGTATGAGAATACGTGACCTTTCCTGAGAAAGAAGAAAAGAAATTCAATTCTCTCAAGCTAATTCATTTTTACCAATTAAATGTAAAAGAACAGCAAAACTTTCAAATGTGTTTCCAAAAGGAATTGAGTGCTTTATATATCTTCCATAAAGTGCAGTGTTTTAGAATGTGTACGTAGTGGCTAGCAGAACTGAATTGAGTATGGGATCTACATACCAAAATTTTGCTTTAATATCACTAGAATAATGTTTATTGTATAATAAAACTGAACATCTAAATGGGATGATTATTAAAGCAATAAGACATCATTTATTTGCACTCTGAAAAAATTACTTATACTTTTAAAGAACTAGTTAAATTGGACCAGCAATATGACTCACTGGATAAGTCACTTGACTCTAAGCCTGATGACATGAAAAGAGTCAATTGAATTCCACAAGTTGTTGCCTGACCTTTACTCACTCCATGACAGACATTATAATATAAATATCTGTGCATGCATGTACACACACAAATACAAGATAAAATAATGATTGATACTTACATTTAGAAAAAGTGACTTTACATAAGCAAAAACCTTGGATCATTGAGAAGATTTTAGTAGAGGATGAATATGTGAGGTAATTTATAATTGCATTTTAATAGTGCTTATATATAGTTTGCTTATTAAGTTTTTCAGTGCTAGATTTCATAACATCAAAGAATGTTCTTTACAAAGTAGTATAAAAAACTCAGAAATTATCCTTTTTTCCCCATTAAGTGGGTCTCTTTCCCCTAAATAAAATCCTTTAAGAAGCAAAATGGAATATGCTGGTTCAAGAATCCCAATGGCAAAAAACAAAGGATTACTTTAGGTGTTCTGGAAATCTTGAGGTTTTTACCTCCTGGTGACAGTGGAAAACTTGAAGTCAGATGAGTTAAAAGACTGAGAGACTTAGGGGCATCAGAACAATCTGTTATTTTTCACATCCTAAGACCATGAATTCATTCAGGGGAAGATGTGACCACATAGTAACATCAAAGCCTGGTGTCAAGACTATCTGGACTGAAAATCTGAAGCCAACCATTGCCAATAGCTGACCTCAAGCAAGTTACTTAATAATGTCCATAACTTATTTCATATATGAATGGGGTTAGAAGTAGTATATGTTACATGTGGTTGTTGGGAGAATTAAAAGAAATGACCCATGTTTATCATTGAATAAGTGTTGTAGTAATTGTAGGTGTATCCCTACAATTTATAAGCCTTATTTATCAAATATACATTATTCATCAAATATGTCATTCCTTATCTAAAATTTTCTAGGAGTATGGTATTGAACAATAACAAAGACATAAGAAGTTATACATACATCTCTAAATTTGTTTCTGTTAACCTGGGTGTATATCTTTATAACTTTAGGAATTTATCACCATACAAAAATCCATCCTAGTCCAAAATATTTTGGATATCTGCTGTTGCCTCCTTAGTCTAAAAGAAGATACAATGAGAAACAGAGGAGGGCTCAGTAGGACTAAGAAGGTTGTTTTATTTAACATAATATTTAATTGATTCTTTGGTAACTTCATATCATGTACCCCAATTCCACTCATTTCCCAGTCCCTATATATCCACCTGCTGTGGAATAATGCTCCTTTTACATTGTAAAGATTTGTCACTTGAACTGGTTTAATAAAACACTGAATGGCCAGTAGCTGGACAAGAAGTTAGGTGGGAAAGCCAAATAGAGAATGCTGGGAAGAAGGAGGGCAGAGTCAAGGAACTGCCAGCAGAGGAAGAAAGATGAGAATGCCATATTGAGGAAAATTAACAAGCCGGGTGGCTAAAAATATATAAAAATTACGGGTTAATTGAAGTGTAAGAGCTAGTTACTAATAAGCCTGAGTTACTGGCCAAGCATTTATAAGTATTATTAAGCCTCAGAGTTAATTATTTAGGAAGTGGCTGCTGGGTATCTGGGAGTTTTTGGCCAGACACAAAAACTTCTGCCTACATTCACCCTTCACCTTTGTAATGCCCCCAAAAGGAAAATTAAAAATGAAATAAAAATAAGATAGAAATAAAAAATGAAAATAAAAAATATAAAAAAGAATATTAATTGAAAACAAATGAAAAATCCCAAAACAACACAAAACCACAACAAACAAACAAAAAACAAAAAGCACACAGAAGCAAGCAAAAAAAGCCCGGTTTGCTTATCTGTCTTTCCTGCCTCTCTATTTGTCTTGGTGGCATTGGGAGCTGCTGTGCATCATGCAGTGTACACATTTGTCCAGACAGCTTTACCTGCAAATGTTCACTGTGTTATGTATTGTTGGTCAAGTTCAAAGTCTCAGGTTAGAGGCCTTGAACTTAAAACAATCCTGTACAACAAAAGAACTTCCAGAGGTATCACCCATCACTGATTTCAAGCTCTCTTACAGGGTTATAGTAATAAAAACCACATAGGTGGATCAATGGAGTTCGAATCAAAGACACAGACGTAAATCCACACATCTATGGACACCTGATCTTAGACAAAGAAGGCCAAATTATACAACAGAAAAAAGAAAGCATTTTCAACATATGGTGCTGCCATAACTGGATGTCAGAATGTGGAAGAACGTCAATAAATCCATTTCTATAATTTTGCATAAGACTCAAGTCCAAGTGAATAAAAGACTTCAACATAAATCCAGATACACCGAACCTGACAGAAGAGAAAGTAAGAAATATCCTTGAACGCACTGCACTGGAGAAAACTTCCTAAACAGGACACAAATAGAGCAGACACTAACATCAACACAGAATGGGAAAAGATCTTCACCAACCCCATATCTCACAGAGGTTGTATTTCCAAAATAAATAAAGAACTCAAGACATTAGACAGCAATAAACTGAATAATCCAATTAAAAAATGGGACACAGATCTAAACAGAGAATTCTCAACAAAGGAATCTCAAAGGGCAGAGAAACACTTAAAGAAACGTTTAACATCCTTAGCCATCAGGGAAATGCAAATCAAAGCGACTCTGAGATTCCATCTTCACCTGTCAGAATGGCTAAGATCAAAAACACAAATGACATCTCATGCTGGAGAGGATGTGGAGAAAGGGGAACACACCTCCATTGCTGGTGAGAATGAAAACTTGTACAGCCACTTTGGAAATCAATATGACAGATTCTCAGAAAACTGGGAATCAATCTTCCATAAGATCCAGCTACACCAATATTGAGCATACATTCATCCAAATGATGCTCAAACATACAATAAGGACACTTTCTCAGCTAAGTTTATAGCAGCTTTATTTGTATTAGCCAGAATCTGGAAACAACCTAGATGTCCCTCAACCAAGGAATGGATAAAGAAAATGTGTTACGCATACACTACGGAGTATTACTCAGTTGTTAAAAGCAATACCATCATAAAATTTGAAGGCAAATGAATACAAATAGAAAAACATTATCTGGATGGAGGTAACTGAGACCCAGAAAGACAAACGTGATATGTACTCACTTCTAAGTGGATATTAGCTATATGATAAAGGAAAACTATAATAAAGGGAAACCATAGACCCAGAGAGACTAGGTAACAAGGAGGGCTCAAGGGGGAATGTCCAGATCTCCCTGGGAAGGGGAAATAAAAGAGATTTCATGAGTGGGCTGCAGGCAGATGGGGATGTGATCATGAGTGACCAGGTTGTGGTGGGGACAGAGGGGGAGAGAACTGAAAGAGACTACTGGAAAGGGGGAGCATTTTTGGGTCAGAAAAAAACCTGGTGCAAGGGAATCTCCCAGGAATAGACAAGGATGACCTCATCTAAGACTCCTAGGAATATCAAACCAGGCAAGACTTAACAGTGGAGGGGGTGGGAAACCAACCTGGCCATGTTACCTTAGACCTACAGTTTGTCATGTCTATGGTATGTGCTGGGGTAAGGGTGGCCTGGAGATAGAGAGAGTTGACAATCAATGACTGGTCTAGCCTAAAACTCATGCTAGGAGAGCAAGCCTACCTCTGACACTGCCTGGAACACTGGGACACACAGGCTGGATAGTCCAGAGACCTAGGATAGAACCAAACACAACTGGAGGGGAAAAAGTCAATGTAATGATGCCTAAAGATATTCTGCTATACTCATAGATTGGTGCCTACATCAATTGTCATCAGAGAAGCTTCTTCCAGTGACTGATGGAAACGGATGCAGACCCACAGCCAAACATTAGGTGGAGCTCAAAAATCCTCTAGAAGAGGGAAAGGATTGTAGCAGGCAGAGGTGTCAAGAACATCACGAGAAAAACCACAGAATCAACTAACCTGGGTTCAAAGGGGCTCACAGAGACTGAGCTGACAACCAGGGAGCCTGCATGAGACTCACTTAGGCCCTTTGCACATACACATGTTACAGTTGTGTAGCTTGGTCCTCTTGGGGGATTCTTAATGGTGGGAACAGGGGCTGTCTTTGCCTCTTTTTTTTTTTTTTTTCACTGTAAAGTTTATAAAATTGGCGCCAAACATTGTGGTAATATTACAATACCAGTTTTTTTTTTTTTTTGGTTTTTCGAGACAGGGTTTCTCTGTGTAGCTTTGCGCCTTTCCTGGAGCTCACTTGGTAGCCCAGGCTGGCCTCGAACTCACAGAGATCCGCCTGGCTCTGCCTCCCGAGTGCTGGGATTAAAGGCATGCGCCACCAACGCCCGGCACAATACCAGTTTTAAGAGTTCAGTAACTAACGGGGAGCCGATGGGATACATGCAGAACTGTGAAAGCGATCTCACTTAGCCAGCTGTACGTGTAGACTGTAAATCTACATTCAGATCATTTCTGAATTAAGACTATCAGCTCAGTTTATCTGTTGAGGTCAACCAGGAAACCCTAGAATATACCTTGATTTTTGCAAAAAACAAAATAGGGGGAGGGGTTTCTTCAGCATTTCAGTCCATGAGTAACAGTATCCTAACAGGCAAAGTGTTCTCTCACTGTCAACATAGAATGAACTGCTGCTGGAGGTCAACTTGGACTTTAATTTGCATTAGCACTTACATGCATAGTAGTCCAAGTTGTTGACCTCATGACTTTAAAAAGTAACTCTAAGAAAGTAAAATGGCCCTTCTTGGAAGACTAAAGAAAGACATCCAGCCACAGTTGTAAAAAGTCTCATCAAAACAATGTACCCTTTTATGAATTATGCCTCAATTAAAAAAAAAAGTAGCCCCAAATAAGAAGCAGCTCTGAAAAAGAAAATATAACTTAAGATATTTGAAAAAAACAAGGTGAATACAGGTTCAAAAATAATTAAGATACATTTTCCTAAGGCTACCTAGAATTAGGCTTTAAAGAATTCTACCATTTCAAGTTTACCACTAGTTATTAGATACCAATTTACAAACAAGATGTTCATTTTTTTTTGTTCCTTTATCAAGAGAAGAATCTACCTTCAGACTCTGAGGGTGGTGATGGGGAGGGACTAGAAAACAAGATTCAAACAATCCCATGCAAATATCACATTTTTCAAATGGAAGAACTCCAAACTGCACTAGAAGTTCCAATCACTAAGACACTTTCCATTGAAATGATTTAAGTACAAATACATGGCACCAAAGTTTAGGCCTAATATAGGCCTGACAACCAAGTCCTTGTTTTCTGGAAGAAAGGCCTCAAAAGTCCCACTCAATTCCACATAACAATGCTTCAAAGATCAATTAGGTTTTCATTTCCTTAATATTTTTGTTTTTGACTTCTAATCTTAAAGACTGGATTAAAACTTAACTCAATTCCCAGAAGGCATTGCTTCTCTTTGCTCTATGAAAGAGTCCACAAAGACCTCTTCCTCAAAACCATCTAGCCCCCAGCCTCCAGCCTGTGCTTGTGATGCATCTTTCTCAACATCCTGAAAAGGTAATGTAGGTAAAATATGCTCATAAACATTAAAACTAGTTGTTAGAAAGACGTAACTAGCTTTATAATTTAAGTTTTAAAACATAAATACTTGCAGCTTGATCTGCACTGACAATGATTGTCGGAGCCTAGAATTCAACATTTACAAATTCTCATTCACACACCCAAAACACACTATTATCACACAACTTGTGTCTTGAGAGAATCTTCTGCTTTTTAAATCTTTGGCCTCCCAGTCAATCCCAAGTTCAACCAACTTTAACTAAAACTTCACTCAGAATTTCACCAAGCTTTTCACCCACACATTAATGCTTGTCGTATCTTTCATCAACTGTCAAAATCTGAAGCCTGCTCAGAGATCGCCAGGTAAAAGAAAATAAATGAAATACACAGAGGTTATTTCAAAACAGAACATGACCATCAAAAAGAAAAAAAAAATGTCACGATTCCCAATTGGGATCATCCTTTGTTTACTACCAGTAAGAAAAATCCCACGTTGGACTATTTCACACTCTGGCATTGGCCAAAGGACACGAGAGCTGGTTCTGGAGCATGCAGTTTCTCACAAAGGTATCCCCAGAGGAACACCAGGGACAAAGTCACGTGAGGCCTCTCCCGTACAGAGGCTGTCTCACAGGGGCAGTGAGGACACCCACTAGTTTGTGGAGATCCCTGAGAAAGTATGATTCTTAAAATCTGGACTGTACATAATTCACATCAGCCCTGTTCAGGCACTCACTGGAAGAAAGATGCAGCTGTTTGCCAGAACTCAGCACTCTACTCTAGATCAGTCATGTGGCCATGATGGCTTTCTCACAAGTGATATTCTCTAGTTTAAAGGATAATTATGTTGGGCTACAGATTTACTATTTCCAAGAATGACTTGGAGTTCATCACTCGTCACTTGATTTGAATAACCATCCCAACATCAACCATCTATTGAAAAAAGAAACTCTTCAAAGAATGACTTCTCACTCTGTAAGAAATAAGCTAGAAACAGCAAAGTAAAAAAACTCTAATGGCTGATACTGAGATTAAATTATGTTCAATATGGGATCTAGTGGCTTACTGTAAAAACCAGACCCGGAGAGCTGTAGAATTACACATATGCTCACCATCAAAATAACTTACATGAAACTGCTTCTGGCATAGATCAAGAGGTTAAGATTAAAAAAATAAAAACAATGGATTGAACCTGCATGTTTCATTGCTCATAAACTTGCACACACTATTGTTCTGCAAAAAAGACAACTGCAGCAAAGAAAAATGGCCCTTTTGCAAACAAGCCTAAAAGTAACCCCCAAAAAGAAAAAAAATAACATGTATATATGTATAAAGTGTTACTATTAAACACAATGCTATCTCTGGGGGGGGGGAATTAACTGCATAGGTTAAAAAAGAAAAACAAAAAACCATGTGCAACATCTTAAGCCAGTAAAGCACCAAAATAAAAAAAATTTAAAAACCCACCAAAAATCACTTTTCATAATGATTAATATAGAAGCACAAAATATCGACCATAAGTCAGGAAGCAATTACCTGGACAGATACAATGTCCACTGTTGAAAGAATTTTTCTTCAATTTAAATGTCTTTTCTCATCTCTAAAGAAACTTTAAAGTGCTAACTTTACTTATATAAAGCAGGCAAATTCTTCAAGTAATTTGCTACGCCAATTTTTATCAGCCTAAACAAGGAACTAAAAATAGCAAGTGAAGTGAAAAGGGCAGAACACCCAACCGGTTCCACACAGGTAGACACCCGGGAGAATGTCACCTACCATCCCGCCTTTCTTCACTGAACGGCACAAGCTAACAGATTAAGTATCTGTTTTCTTACATTAACTCCCTAGGATTTGCTAAGGTTTTTGCAAGTCACTAGGTAACACATACAGTCCTAAGGAAATAATGTCACTTAAAAATCAGCACTGGACACTAATTAAAGCGAGCTTGTGTGTGTCTACTGCCTTAAACTAAAAATGAGGCATTGCTTACAAACTGTGACGAGCCGCCCTCCACTGGCGGGCTCACTACTCCTGCCCCTCGTCTGCTTTTTCAAGGAAGTATACATTAACCAGATGGCGATTTAGGTGCTTGCTGTAATCCTTTTCCTTTCTGGAAGACCGATCACAGAAAATACAAACAAACTCTCCCTCGGTTATTTTAACTGCCAACCCCTCCTTCCCACTTTTTGAACTTGCTTCTTGTGGCACTGGCCGAGCCCCATGCAGCCCAGAATCATCACTTCCCTCGGACATATTATCACTCAGGTCACTTCCATCAGGGCTGTGGATGCCTTCGTCTTCATCAATGTCCGGTGACTTGTTTTCAGCCAAAGTGATAGGAGGCGAGGCCGTTACGGTTGGTGATGGGACAGGAGGCAATGGTGACGCTGGTTGGGGTGCTGAGGCTTTCACAGGGACACTGTCTGGGTTCTGCTCAGTGTCCACTTCCATTTCACAAAGCCCAGCTGAACCAGTCTGACACTTAGCATGTAACGTTTCACCACCTGACCCATTTGAGTTTTGTTCCGAGGATAAGACACTGGTAGATTCCTTGGGAGCAGCAAGCGTAGCTAGACTCTTGCCAGCTTCCTCTGTTCCCACTTTCTTGAGAGGGGCCATTTTATTTCCTTCCCCATCAGAGCCAATTTCTTGGTCCTTGGGTGTCTTGTCTCTTCTTGAGTTTCCCTTTGGAAGATCCTGTTCGCGCCTGCTTCCCTTCAGAAGCTGGCTATCTCTAACAGGTACTAAGCCAACTTCAATAAGGACTTGCTCCTGCTGCACCACCTCACTCCGCATGCCCGACTTCTCCTTGGTACTCTCTTTTCGGGGAGAAGACCTTTTGGTGACTGGTTTCACTTGAAGAGGTGGCTCCATGACAGCAGGAGGCTCCTTCTGAACAGATCCCATGTGAGGAGGCCCTGTCTGAGCAACCTCCATCTGAGCATGGTCCAAAGGACAAAGCAGCTTCTTCTGACAATGTCCCTGCTGAGATTCCATGGGAGAAGGCGGCTCCATCTGATCAGGCTCCATGGGAGGAAGCTATTCCATCTGAGTAAGCTCCATGGGAAGAGGCTGCTCCATCTTTGGAGGCTCCGTGGGAGGAGGCAGCTCCCTCTGAGGAAGCTCCAGGGGAGAAGGCAGCTCCCTCTGAGCAGGCTCCAGGGGAGGAGGCGGCTCCCTCTGAGGAGGCTCCAGAGGCTGCTCCCTCTGAGGAGGCTCCAGGGGAGAAGGCAGCTCCATCTGAGCAGGCCCAGTCTGAGCAATATCCATGGGAGAAGGAAGCACCACCTGAGTGAGCACAGGACTGGAAGAGACCTCCTCCTGAGCCAGCTCCATGGAAGGAGGCTCTGCTGGAGCCTTCTTCTGCGTCTCCTGAGCAGGTCTGCTGCCTTTCTTACTTGATTTACCTTTTTGAGGTTTCTTCTTTGCACCTTTTTTAATGGAAGTATTTTGCTTTTTATTGTCCCCCTTAGTCTCCTCCGTCTTGCTGTCATCCTTTGGCACCTCGGTACTATTTTTGGATTTGCTTTCCATCTTTTTTTTTCTTTTTTGTCACTGGTTCCTCGTTCACAGGCTCATCTGACGGATGGGCTTCAGCATCCACCTTTCTTTTGTTCTTCTTGGCTTTACTGACTTTTTCTTTATTATTTCCTGTATGTACATCTATGTGTTTCATCTCTGCTGCCTTAGTCTCCGTCACGGATTTCCGAGTTCTGGTAGTTACCTGGACCACTGAGGCATTGCCACAAGACTTCTTCTCTTTTGAAACATCCTTTTTCTCTAGATATTAGGATAGCTACACCAACTTGTTTCTTAGGTCCATTTGCTTGGAAAGCCTTTTCCCAGCCCTTTACTCAGAGGTAGTGTCTGTCTTTGAAGTTAAGGTGTGTTTCTTGTATGCAACAGATGGATGGGTTCTGTTTTCTTATCCATTCTGTTAGCCTGTGTCTTTTTATAGGTGAGTTGAGACTATTGATATTGATGGATATTAATGACCAGTGATTGTTAATTCCTGTTATTTTTTGTGGTTGTGTTGTGTTGTCCTTCTGTGGTGTATGTTGGTGTGGGATTATCTATTGCTTGATTTTTCATAGATGTGTTTAGCTTCTTTGGGTTGAATTTTCCCTTCTAGTACTTTCTGTAGGGCTGGGTTTGTGGACAGGTATTGATTAAATCTGGTTTTATCCTTAAATATTTTGTTTACTCCGCCTATGGTGATTGAGAGTTTTGCTGGGTATAATAGTCTGGCTTGAAATCCGTGATCTCTTAGTGTCTGCATGAGATTTGTCCATGATCTTCTAGCTTTCATAGTCTCTATTGAGTAGTCTGGTGTTATTCTGATGGGTTTGCCTTTATATGTTACTTGGTCTTTTTCCTTTGCGGCTCTTAATATTTTTTCTTTGTTCTGTGTGATTAGTGTTTTGATTATTATGTGGCGAGGGGACTTTTTTTTGGATCCAGCCTATTCGGTGTTCTGTAAGCTTCTTGTATCTTCATAGATATTTCTTTCTTTAGGTTAGGAAAGTTTTCTTCTATGATTTTGTTGAATATATTTTCTGTGCCTTTGAGTTGGTATTCTTCTCCTTCTTCTATCCCTATTATTCTTAGGTTTGGTCTTTTCATGGTGTCCCAAATTTCCTGGACGTTTTGTGTTACGACTTTTTTGTCTTTAGTGTTTTCTTTGACTGACGAATCTATTTTCTCTATCGTGTCTTCAGTTTCAGAGATTCTCTGTTCCATCTCTTGCAATTGGTTGGTTATGCTTGTTTCTGTAGTTCCTGTTCATTTAGTCAGGATTTCTATTTCCAGCATTCCCTCAGCATGTGTTTTCTTTATTGTCTCAAATTCATTTTTCAGATCTTGGAATGTTTCTTTCATCTGTTTAATTGCTTTTTCTTGGCTTGATTTGATTTCTTCCCATTTTTTGTTCGTTTTTTCTTCCATTTCTTTGAGGGAGTTTTTTATTTCCTCTTTAATGGAGTTTTTTATTTCCTCTTTAAGGGAAGTTTTTATTTCCTCTTTAAGGGAGTTTTTCGTTTCCTCTTTAAGGAAAGTTTTTATTTCCTCTTTAAGGTAGTTTTTCATTTCCTCTTTAAGGAAAGTTTTTATTTCCTCTTTGAGGGAATGTTTTATTTCTTCTTTAAGGACCTCTATCATCTTCTTAAAGTCATTTTTAGGGTTGATTTCTTCTGTTTCTTCTGTCATGGTATGTTTAGGTCTTGCAGGTGTAGAATCACTAGGTTCTGATGTTGCCATATAGATCTTTATGTTGTTGCCTGTATTTTTGCACTGGCGTCTACTCATCTTTTCCTCTGTGCGGTGCAGGTGGTGTCTGTGTCTGAGAGTGCCTCTCTTGTTCTAATTTTTAGTCTTGGTTTAGTAGGGGTTCTTGTTTAAATTGGTGCTATTGGGCTGTTTCTTCAGGGACAGCTCCTGTCTTTGACTCTTACTTGCTTTTGGGACCCTACTCATCATACTGGGTCACCTTTCCCAGCCTTAATGCATGGGGACTTGTTTTATCTTACTACAACTTGATATGCTGTGTTTTGTTAATATCCATGGGATAGTGCCCTTTCCTGAACTGAGACAGAGGAGTGGTTGGGGACTAGGGGTGGGGGTGGGGTGAGAACAAAGGGAGGTGGGAGAGGGGCTAGAAGGAGAACAAGAAGGGGAAACTGTGGTCAGGATGTAAAATAAATAAATACACATAGATACGAATATTAATAAAACAAACAAAACAAACAAAAATTGAAAACACAAAACAAAACAAAAACAAAAAGCAAACAGAAAAACCCATTTTGTTCCTGTCTTCCCTGCTCCTCCATTCATCTTGGTGGCATTGGGGGCTGATGTGTGTCTTTCAGTATATTCTTTTATTCAAACAGCTTTACTTGCAGATGTTCATTATATAATATGTTGTTAGTCAAGTTCAAGGCCTCTGACTTCTGGTACACCATCAGTACTAGACCCTCACCTGAACTTTTCTCTGATATTCTTCCATGCCTCAAGTCGTGAAGATACTGAGGCTATGGTTTCATAGGCACAGTCCCTTCACAAGCTCCAGCAGATCATAAATTGGGTAGATCTTAGGAAGTGCCCATTCAAAGCCCCAGGTGTGTGTCTGGGTGGTAGCTGGTTTGTTCTTAACCAGGCTGCTGCGACCACCCCCCTCAGGTGAGGAGTGGGGCCAGCTTCCCCAAGTTGAGATAGCTGTCTTATTAGGGGCAGAGCCAAATTTCCTGTGCTGCCATTGGGGTCCATTATCCCAGGGCCAGCTAGGAGTGGGGTCAGCTCTCCAGTGAGGGTGTTTGCTTTCCCCATGCCAGTGAAGGGCAGGCCCAGCTCAGCAAGTCCCTCTTATTTTAACACATGGTTCAACACATGGTTCCTATGGACCCCTGTGTTAACACGGGTGATGGACATCAACACAAACCCCAGCTGCAGGAAAATCATTGACCCACACATGAGCATCAACAGTAATTTAGGTCTATATGTCACCATGTTCCCAGGTAGCAGTGCAGCACTGTTAGATTGGTGTGGACCCATCAGTAGTGTGGTTCCCGGACTCCAACATGGCCCCAGGTGGCACTCCAGACCCTGGGCAGCTGTACAATGAACAAGTATGTGTCTGTCTCCACCCATCTAGTCCTAATGGCATCAAGCAGGCCAGTGTATTCTTCTCCACACTCAGGGCAAATGACAAAGACTAAAGTTTTATAATTGTTGCTTTAATTGGTTTATACCACATGGTCATCTTAATCAAGATGGTTGTGAATTTCCATGGTATATACTTTTTAACCTTAGTAAAGATGGCTGCCAGCCACATGGTTGCTTCCATCATGATAAGGTCACCAGCCAAGGTGGAGGCGAGCCATGTGGTAGCTATTTAAAAGCATCTATTTTCCTAAACAAGAGTTGAATCCAAGTTAAACTCTAAACCAGAGCTGAAGCACATATGAAAAATGCTGTGGCAAATGAAGATTACTTAGATATATAGGTAATTTCAACTACCAGTCTTTTGTTATATGTTAACTTTTGTTACAGATTTTACAGATTTTTAAACCATATCCAGTGAAGCTACAAATCTTGAGTTAAAGAATTTACACAATAGTCTTAAAAGATTTTGTGAGAGCAGAGTTCAAAGAAACTGTAGAGATAAAAGATTTCAAGAGTGGAAAGTAAACAAATCTTAGAGATAAGAGACTTTTGGAAGTGTAGAGCAGAGACAATTTAGATATAAGAGATCTGGGGACCATTTGTTTTTGCAGTGGTAGAAGTTGTTACCATAGAGAGAATTTAAAAATCAGGTGTGCCATTTTTAGCCATGGATTGAGCTGTACTGAAACCAAGCCATTTGCAGGAACACAGTAATGCTTTACTGAAATTTCTGGGTACGAGGAGTAACAAAGAAAGAGTCATATATGCCCAGGAGGGTAGATGAAGGGATGCAACAGGTAGCTCCTAGGGGGAGGAGGCAAGGAAGGGATCTCAAGTGGTCAAGGAGGGCAGAGAGAAGCTGCAGATCTACAGGTTCTAGCAAGGAGGATAAGTGTTGTACTGACAAGAATTTCCATCCAGGGTATCCCCAAGTGGACTGAGAGAGTTGTCAGAAAGAAATGTTCCAAATCACAAGGGAGAGACATCCCTTCTCATGTGATAAGGGCCCAGTAGGGTCAATAGAGATTCTAGGCACATCGGTTGCATGTCTTTGGTAGTAACAGCAGACAAAGCAGGCAGCTGCATGGTGACTTTTACGTAGTAGAGGAGGAGAGACAAGTGGTGAGATCAGGTAGAGGAGAACACAGCTGAAGAGTGGAGCTGGGAGGGTCAATTGGGCAAAGGAAGGGTTCCAATAGGGGGAGATAGATAAGTGCTTTAGTAGAGAGATGCCTACATGGTGGGTGCCCTGGAGTGTGTAGCAGGCTTCAGGAGCCAAAGAGACAGAGGGTAGATGCTCAGGAAGTTTAGCAGGCCCCAGGAGCCAGAGGGAACACTTACAGAGTAGGCAAGGAGAGACTAATGGAGAGAAGTGGCTGATAAAGGGACTCTAGGATTTGGAGTCAAATTTGGTGGGTGGCAGAAGCCATCAAGACAAATGGTCTGTACTTACCTTAGTAGGGTTATATCAGCAGTTGGTTTGGTTAGGAAAACTTGAGCCCCTTGGAAGGAGCCTCATATACGCATCTCCTTGGTGTTGGCACCAGATGAATGAAATGAGGCCACTCCAAAGTATGATTGACAGAGTTTTTATTGTAGCTATGAGGGAAAGTACATCCAGAGGTGTCTGGAAGAGTCCAGAGTAGGAAGAGAAAGAAGTGGAGTAAATGTGACTAGCAGACTGAACCAGGCCATGAGAGGAGGGGGAAGGGAGAGTGAGAGAGGAAGAGAGATGGAGCCAAACGGAACGAGAGAGGAGCAGAAGGAGCTCCTGGATGAAATGGCAGGCTTATATAGGAATCAGAAGCTGGAGAAAGGGAAGCAAAGCCCATGGGCGGGGGGAGTTTAGGATAGGGGGAGGCATGAGAAGAGCTGAGAGGAGCCATAGCTACTGAGTGAGCCTACAGGCCAGCATTAGCTTGGGTATGCTACTAGGCACCACCGTCAGTCATTTGTTCTGAGTTTCTTTGGGACATGACAGTCATATGTGAAGTACTCAAAAACAAGGAGAGGGCGTTGTGTTATAAGTACTCTATCAACTCAATTCACTATGCATAGTTCTCTACAATTAAAGAAGGTTCTATTAGGCTTTGGATTAGTTACTTTCCTATTGCATGATGAAACATCATGACCAAGGCAACTTCTAAATGAAGCAGTTTACTTGGGCTTATGCTTCCAGAGGGCTAAGACTCTGTCAGGGCAGGAAGACATGACAGCAAGTGACAGGCACAGTGACAAAAGTGGGAAGCTGAGGGTTCACATGTTGAACTCTGGTGGATTGAAAGAAAATGGCCCCCAAAGGGAGTGGCACTATTGGGAGGTGTGGCTTTGTTAGAGTAGGTGTGGCCTTGTTGGAGGAAGTGTGTCACTCTGGGGGTGGGCTTTGAGGTCTGTTTTGCTCAAGCTTCCCTCGGTGTGACACTGAGACTACTTCCTGTTGCTTTCTGATCGAGAAATAGCACCATGTCTGCCTGTATGCCACCATGTCCCACTGAGATGATAATGGACTGAACCTCTGAAACTGTAAGGCACCACCTCAACTAAATGTTTTCCTTTGTAAGAGTTGCCGTGGTCATGGTGTCTCTTCACAACAATAGAAACTGTAACTAAGACAAACTGCAAGCATAAAACAGAGAGTTAACCGGGAAGTGTGTGAGGTTTGAAACCACAAAGCCTTCCCGCAATGACATTTCCATTAAGGTAATTCCTCTTAAGCCTCACCAAATATCACCATCATCTGCAAAAAGTATGAAGATGTCTGAAACTTTGGGGGACTTCACATTCAAAGCGTGGGTGTGATTGTTAGTGTGTGTATATGTGTGTGCATGCTTGTGTGTGGGTGGGTGGGTGCACACTTGTTTGACTGGTGAAGTCAGAGGATACTAGACTCAGTTCCCTCTTTTCACCATGCAGGTCCTGGGCATCAAATTCAGGTTTCTAGGCTTGGCAACAGGCCATTTTATTTGCTGAGCCATCTTGCCAACTGCTTTATTTCTTATTTAACTTTTAATTGTTTTATTGTTTTTGTTTATACTTGGGTGTTTGTTCAATTGTTTTATTTTAACTTGCATCTTGTCTGAGTAGATTTTTTTTTATCATTTTACTTTTCATCTTCTGTATGTAATCCACACTTTTTTTTTTACTGTTTTTCATACCTTTAACCTCTGTACATTCCTTATCATTTATAATTTACTCCCTCATTCTGCTTTCTTCTTTTTCATTTTGTCTATCATTTCAATACTTAATTATTGAAATTTTTAACTCCAAAAAACCCTATACACTGAATTTTTTTTAATCAGTACTTTAATGCTACTGTCTCTTAACATTCTCAAAGGTACAAATGAAGTACATAAGTGTGTTCAATTCCAAATTAGCATGGGGCTACTGTCAAATAATTATATTTGCTGCAGTATGAGGGAATCACACCTTAAAAAAACACTGTTTGACGCTTGCCTTTACAAATCAAACTTTCATCCAAGCTGTAATCATGGCAGCAATGTGCTCTAGAATCATTTAAAAGTATGTGTTTCTTCTCCTTACATACTGTGTACTCAACATGTTCAGAATTAGCTGACCTTTAAGAACGACATTGTAATCGATCTTACTCTGCTTTGGACTTCCAATGTAATTAACTTCTCCCAGCTCAGCAGAATGAATAGCTTCAGTGTACCTTGCTTCCATTTTTTCCCCTGGTGAGCCATCCATGTCTCTGACTCTGGAAATAAAAAAAAAATGTGTGAATGTGTAAGATGTGGGGGTCAGATGTCAGATCATTCCCGGGGAACAATGGAGAGTGAAAACAATGCCCTTCCTCATGAAAAATGTGGAAAACATGTAGGTACTGAGGAACAAAATCTAAGTGTTGGCTGTTGTGTGCTATTCTGAGTTAATAGGGAAAAATAATAATTCCCCCCTTGTGAGACTCCTGTAAATATTAAAACAAAAGTTGCTCATTCCTATTTGCCATGTGATTCAAAAAAATGAAGAGGTTGGCATTTGCTAGAGAGACAAAACAGAGGATAATTCAGAACACTTTCTGTACAAATTGTTTACCACTCTAGTTGGTGACCTAAACCTGGGAGTTCAGGGCCAAAAAATGAGGTGGATTAAAGTCTCTTGCAATAACCAACTTTATTCAGAGCACCAGGCAATTTATATTCTGCAGATTAAGGAGAATCACCCGAGTAAGGTGTTTAGTCACAAGGATAAGCCACACATGGCAAAGACATGTTTTTTCATGGAGGCATATGAATAACAACAGCTGAAGTAAACTCACTCCTGTCCACTACACCTAGGAAGAACCTGACTATACATTCCAAAAAAATTTTTGTTTTGATAAAACTGAAACTAAGATCAGAAGATGATTGTCTTTTTTTTTTCTTTCTCTCAAGAACTCAGAATTCTCACACAACTCCATTTTTGGACTGTGTTCTGATATAAACCAGGCTCACATTTTAAGCAAAACCAGAGGTCAGTCATTTTGCTTTTGTATCATGCCAACCATAGGTGATTTTCACCCCTTCATTTAGGAGCATGTATGAGAGAGAACCTCTACATGACATTAAGATCAAGATGTAAAAATAGAAATCAAATAAACAATATAAAAAGCTGTAGGAAAAATATGAACTCATAGAAAAGCAGAAGAATCAAAACAACATTGGATCTTGCAGCCACACTAAGATCCAGGAAGGCAAGGGATGGTGTATTCCACTTCTGAGTACAAGCAACCCAGTGTTTTTATAACCAGCAAATTTACCTCTTAATACTAATAAAAAAATAACATTTCAAGACAAGCACAAGTTAATGCAATTATGACAACTAGGCCAGGACAAACATAAAGGGAAATAACACACAAAGGAAGGGGAAAATCTCACTCTCAAGTATACATCATGTAATTAATTTCATGAGAAGAATAGGTTAAAAGGGGAGAGCTGGGAATGGATCTAGCATTGTTGGGAGGCCTTGTTCAATGATTAACCTTACCTGAAAGCTGTCTCAAAGCCTGGATGCTGATTTATCTCTAATGTGAACCTTGGCATAGCTCCCTGATAAAAACTTTCACCCGGCTACACATACGGTAACTAAGACTTGTAATAGGAGCTTTGCAATAGGACCCTGCTGCCTCATATAAAGTCTTATGATAGGATCATGCTGTTTAATGCAAATTGGGTGATTTCCTCAGTTACTGTCCCCAAACCTATATATTCCATGTACTCTGGAATAAAATTGAGTTTTCTCACTGAAGTCATCTCCCAGAGTGTTATCACCATCATATCCACATCTGTCCAAACTCTCTTCCCCACTTCTGCTCCCTCCATCCTCATGGGCCAGTGGCTAATGATCCCTGAGGAGGAAGGAGAACCACATATCATGACTTAGACATAAAACTCATAGGATTAATAGAGGAAGAAGAAACTAACAATAATCCAGACAGATAATACATCAACAACAGAAAGAACAACAATAAAAATCAAACTGATCAGATGTGGTTTAATACCAGCACTTGGGAGGATCTGTGTGACTCCAGGCCAGCCTTGTCCACATAGATAGTCCTAGGACAACCAGGGCTACAGAGGGAGACCCTGTTTCAATACATATATATAGCAAACCTCTCTCAATCATAACCTTAAATGCAAATAACCTGAACACACAATTTTAAAAAGATGCAGAACTAACTAGATTGAAAAGCAGCTATACAAACACCAGAGACAGAAAAATAAATATTTTAATGAACAGTGTGACTCATTAAAAATATGAAGAAATTTAAAATGTCTGCAATCAAATGAAAATCATATTGCATCTTATCAGAATCTCTAGAATATAGTTAGGATTGTTCTAAAAGGAAAATTTATGCTTCCATAAAAAAACAGAGATGCTATGGATATCACTCTGTATAAATAAAATGCTTATTGGCCAGTAGCCAGGCAGGAAGTATAAGCGGGACAAGCAGAGAAGAGAATTCTGGGAAGTGGAAGGCTGAGGCAGAGAGACACTGCCTGCCACCACCATGAGAAGATGTTAAGATACTGGTAAGCCATGAGCTGCATGGCAACTTATAGATTAATAGAAATGGGTTGATTTAAGATATAAGAACAGTTAGCAAGAAGCCTGCCACGGCCATACAGTTTATAAGTAATATAAGTCTCTGTGTGCTTACTTGGTTGGGTTTGAGCAGCTGCGGGACTGGCGCGTGAGAGAGATTTTCCCTGCCTGTGGGCCAGGCAGGACTGGAGAAAACTCTAGTTACACAGAGAGATCTTAAATAAAGACAACATTCTAGAAAAACAAGTTAACCTAAATGCAGTAGGTGGCCAGGAAATGATGATTGGGGAAGAAATTAGTGAATGATATATTTAAAATTATATACAGAGACTCAATCAAAGAATTGGCTATTTTATTTTTATAGCTTGTTACTATATTTTTATTATATAAATAATATAAAATATATAATAATATTAAAAAAACTATGTAATTGTCTAGTAGGATTTCACTCAGAGGACAGGGGAATTGGTTATTTTAAAAAGACAAAGGAGATTACCAACTCTTAGCCAAACTAACCAAAGAAAAGTAGGAAAAGGTCCCAATTGTCATAATTTGAGGTGGAAAAGATGAGTTTACTATAGACTCCAAAGGACTCATAAGAATCTTTAGGTTATACTTTGAAAACCTATACTACAAAAGCTGAAAATCTAGACGAAACATGGGAATTTTTAAATAAATATGAACTATAAAAATTAAATCAAGAAGATATAAACAACACATTACAAGATTAAAACAGTAATTAAAGCTCTGCCTATAGAGAAAAGCCAGGGCTGAATGGATTCCCTGCTGAATTCTAGTATACTTCCTGTATGAAAGAGTGGGTCTCTAATTCTTGTGCCTTCTCTTGGGCTCTTTTCCTTCTGCTGATCTTGACCAACTTCAAAATAATGGGCTTTGTTATCTTATTTTTATTCTATGTTTTGTTGTTGTTGTTATCTTTTAGAAGCCTGTTCTTATCCAATGATTATGTAGAGAGGATCTGGGAAGAGTCTAGGGAGAGGAAACTTTAATCAGGATATATCATATGAGAAAGGAATCTATTTTCAATAAAAAGGGGAAAAGAAATTAGATTCTCTTAATATAAGGAAAGTATGATGTAGTAGAACACTGAAGATTAAATATAAGGAAATCTCCTTATAAAAGCAATTTTAATAAATTAGAATTAAACTAAAATATCTAAACATACATTAGATTAAGAATAAGGTTAAGCTGACAATGAAATGATGTGACAAAAAACTGAAATCAAATTTGGTTTTGAAAGCTGAGGTGAAGGGCAAAATTGTAACTAGATATTAAGACCATTTAATGTTCTTCAGCTTTCTCTGAACACATCCCATACCCTAGTGGGAATTACAGCCTTTTGTTTTTTGGTTTATGCTGGCCTTTAATAATCACTTTGGATGATCTTCTAGACATAACTGATACACATCCAGATCTACACCATCATTGCTCTATAATAAAGTGCTATGTCATTTCCCATGGTTATGAATATTTATTAAGGTTGAAATAGTATTTTATTGATTGTGTGGATCACATCTCAGCTCCTATGGAAAATGAACTGAAGACCATGCAAGAAGCAAAATAAAACTTGAAGAGGAAAAGAAAAGAATAAGGTTTAGTAATATGTTATTAAGATACTATCAAGAGAATAAGAGATTCTTTGATTTGTTTATTTGGGGGCAGTATGTTCTATAGCCCAGGCTGGCCTTGAACTATCTATGTAGCCAAGCATGACCTTCTAGTCTTGATTTCACTGCTTCTGCCTCACAAGTGCTGGGCTTACAACGTGTGCTATCATGATCAATATCAGAAGAAATTTGATGGCAGTAGTTGGTTACTCAAATATTGGATGAACAAAATTCAGGCAATGTTCAGTAGTGCATATGGAGGGAGAGAGAGAAGATGGGAGGAGCAAAGGAGGGGGAGAGAGGAAGGGAGAGGGAGAGGAAGGGAAAAATGGAGGGAGAGAGAGAGAGAGAAAAACCGAGGCCCAAACCTTACTTGCTGTGACGGGCTGGGCAGGGGTGTCACACCTGCTGATGAACTGATGGCCTACTATCAGTGTTGCCACTGTGGCTGTGCTGCAGCAACTTCTGTTCTCTCTCTGCTGCAGCTGCTTCTGTCACCACTCAAAACTCTCGCACACTGGAAGCAAGATGAATAGTGTTTCACAATACAAATTCCTACCAGAACACATTAACAGTGTGCTGACAGGGAGCCAGCTGGTAAGAGATGCTGGAATTGTCGTTTATAGACTCCAGATCCCTCAACACACAGCATAATAGAGGCTTGTAAGGACAGGGGCTTAAAATAAACATAAATGAGTGACACTATTGTCTAGAACATGTGCCATTTCAAAGAAAGAATATGGGAGTGTTTATTCATTCATTCAACAAATATTTGTGAAATGCCTCCCAGGTGTCAGCATCTCTTCCAGGTGTTGGGTACAGAAGAAATAAGACAGCTGAAAAGATCTTCTCAATGTATTTTTGACCTTTCAACTCAGGGAAGACAATTGGCAGATAGGATAAGTAGGTAAATTCTACAGTATATTGAAGTTTGGCAAATACAATAGGAAAATGTTGAGGAGAGAAGAATGAGGGCAGAGAGGTATAAAAAATGCTTGCCATTCACACAGGTGTAAAGGAGAAAATGTGAATCTGGGAGTAATATGAAATAATTGTTTCAATAATATGCAAATTAAGTTAAATGAAACATAATGGGGGCATAAAAGGAAGATATTTGTTGGCACAAGAAGTGTTGGATTTTGAATGTAGAGGAGTCAAGATGGTACTGGTGGCTGGAACAGCCTGAGCATCATGCTTTGGGCTTTTCGTGGCAGTGGGGTGGCAGCTGTAGCCTCAGCCATGGCCTTGATCTCTCCTGAGAGTGATTGTTCTGGCACCTCTCCTCTGGCCTAGTGAGAAGGGACTGAAAGAGGACCTTGGAGGAGGCTGTGAGCATGTCTGTAGCATGAATCTTAACAGGTCTTATTAATAAAAACAAATCCAGAGCCTGGTATTGGGGTGAATGCTGGAAGATCAGAGAAGCAGAACAAGCCACAGCCACCTCACCTTGCCAATTCCTCAGCTGATCCTTTTTTCCTCAGAATGGATGCCTCTCAGCTGAACTGTGCTGCTTAAAAGCCTAAAAACTTCCAATTTTCTAAGAAAGCACCATATTGATTTCCAAAGTGGTTGTACAAGCTTGCATTCCCACCAGCAGTGGAGGAGAGTTCCCCTAGTTCCACATCCTCTCCAGCATAAAGTGTCTTCAGTGTTTTTGATCTTAGCCATTCTAACAGACATACGGTGGTATCTCAAAGTTGTTTTGATTTGCATTTCCCTGATGATTAGGGATGTTGAGCAATTCCTTAAATGTCTTTCAGCCATTTGAGTTTCCACTCTTGGGCATATACCCAAGAAATGCTCAATCATACCACAAGAGCACTTGCTCAGCTATGTTCATATCACAATTGTTTGTAATAGCCAGAACCTGGAAACAACCTAGATGCCCTTCAACTGAAGAATGGATAAATAAATTGTGGCACATATACACAATGGAATACTACTTGGCAGAGAAAAACAATTACATCATGAGGTTTGCAGGCAAATGGATGGATCTAGAAAAAAATCATCCTGAGTGAGGTAACCCAGACTCAGAAAGACAAATATGGTATGTACTCACTCGTAGGAAGATGCTAGATGTGGAACAAGGATGACTGGACTGCTACTCACGTCACCAGTGAGGCTACCTGGAAAACAGGACCCCAAGAAAGACACGAGGATCACACAATGATGGAGAAATGGATGAGATCTACATGAACAACCTGGACATGAGTGGGAGTAATGAAGGGCAAGGTTCGAGGGAAAGAGAGCCTGTGGGAGCGAGAGATCCCAGCTGGATCAAGAACAGAGAGGGAGAACAAGGAATAGCAGACCATGGTAAATGAAGACCACACGAGAAAAGGAAGAAACAAAGTGCTAGAGAGGCCCACAGAAATCCACAAAGATACCTCCACAATAGACTGCTGGCAATGGTCGAGCGACAGCCAGAACTGGGATGGCCAAACACCCTAACAGTCGTGCCAGAAACCCCTTCCAACAACTGAGGGATCTGGATGCAGATATCCACGGCTAGGCCCCGGGTGGAGCTCCGGGAGTCTAATTAGCGAGAAAGAGGAGCGTCTATATGAGCGAGAATTGTTGAAACCAAGGTTGGATAAAGCACAGGGACAAATAGCCAAACGAATAGAAACACATGAACTATGAACCAAAGGCTGAGGGGCCGCCAACTGGATCAGGCCCTCTGAATAGGTGAGACAGTTGATTGGCTTGATCTGTTTGGGAGGCATCTAGGCAGTGGTACCAAGTCCTGTGCTCATTGCATGAGTTAGCTGTTTGAAACCTGGGGCTTATGCAGGGACACTTGGCTCAGTCTAGGAGGAGGGGACTGGACCTGCCTGGACAGAGTCTACCAGGTTGATCTCAGTCCTCGGGGGAGGCTTTATACCCTGGAGGAGATGGGAATGGAGGGTGGGCTGGAGGGAAGGGGAGGGGGGCAGGAGGGGGGAGAACAAGGGAACCCGTGGCTGATATGTAGAACTGAATGGTATTGTAAAATAAAATAAAAGGAAAAAAAAAAAAGCCTAAAAACTTAACCAAGCTCTAGTTCCTTGTCCTCATGCCTTAAATACCTTTCTGCTTCCTGCCATCACTTTCTGGGATTAAAAGCGTGAGTCATCATGCCTGGCTGTTTCCACTATGGCCTTGAACTCACAGAGATCCAGCAGGATTTCTGCCTCCAGAGTGCTAGGATTAAAAGTATGTGTGCCACCATTTTCTGGCCTTTGTATCTAGTGGTTGTTCTGTTCTCTGACCCCAGATCTGTTTATTAGGGTGCATAATATTTTGGGGAACATAATATTACCACAAATGTCAAAAAAATGGTGCTGTCATATGGCAGGCACCATGACTGAGATCATCAAGAAATAAATCCTGGAAGCTGGGAAGCAGCTAGACAACACAAATCCAGGGTCCACAAAAGGTCAGACTTACAATATAACATCAGACCAGGCCCTAGCTGGGCCTGAGCACACAGGGAAGTGCAAAGACAACACCTTGGCCCATGCCTGTCTGCAAGCCATGGGAAGGGAGTTAGCACACAGTGGAGTGACAGTAGAGAAAGAAGCGAGCAAATAGGTGGTAGAGATATGGAAGATGAGATGTTTGTGTTTGGCGAAATGAGGCAGAACAGGAGACACCAAGTCAGTTGTGTTTGGCGAAATGAGGCAGAACAGGAGACACCAAGTTATTTGCTGTTCTTGCTCCTTGGGAAAAAGTGCACTGCTCATGCACCAGTTGAGCCACTAACAAACACAAGTGCTAGCGGGCCTGTGCCTTCTTCTTCTGAGAAAACCAACAACTCTATGAGTTGCTGTGACTCCCAGAGCTGCATCCTAGCCCAGGCAGAAGAGCAGTACCTGAAGAATGGAGACCCTCAAGTGAGTGACTATGGTGGTATTCTAATTGTACTGAAATGTGATTTTCATTGTATGTTAATAAATAAAGTTGCCCCGGGGGTCAGAGCTATTAGAGCCATAGCAAGAGCGTGGCGGTGGTGGCGCCGCATGCCTTTAATCCCAACACTTGGTAGAAGAGCTAGGTAGATCTCTGTGTGTTCAGGGATACAGCCAGCATTGGAGACATATGCCTTTAAGACCTGGGGGGCTGTACATACAGGCAGTGACGAGGCAGTCATGTGTTTGGGTTTACAACCAATGAAAAGGCAGAACAGAAAGACTATGTAAAGACATACGCACAGGAAGTAGCTCCCTTTCGGAGAAGTAGGAGCACTACAGGAGGAAGTTGTAAGATTTTAGCTCTGAGCTCTGACCTCTCGGCTTTCTCTTTTACATTGGTTCTGTGTTTCTTATTTAATAAGACGGTTGGTTACATCTACAAGTGACTATGTGCTGCTGTGTTTATTTCCCATCTTTGGTCTATATGCTAATCTTTCTAGTTGTTTGTGGTGCATTCAACCATGAGACTGCACAACTATGTTGAACTACAGCTTTACAATGCTGCATCTAACTTTGGCCAGAAATTTATTTCCTTTGGAAGCTTTGGGTTGGACAAACACCCAGAGATCCTGCCCAATGCATGGCCTGCCTGCAGCATGAGACACTAAGATGTGCAAGTATGGGGTGGGGAGATGGGAGGGAAAGAAAAGAACAGTTTGAGCACTATGAAGAGAGGCATTTCTGGAGACACAAGGGTGGAGAGAAAGAGCCTGATGTGAGTAGCATTTGAAGTTACCTGAGGCCATGATGACGTACCAGCCTATCCTGCGGCTGAAGGCCGTGTCTGAGTCTGTGGCCATGCAGCAACAGGGGTCTGTGTTATGTCCATGGCCCATGTTACTACCAAAGGTCATATGGATGCCCCTGGTCTTGACTGTCACTGGAATCATGTCATTCCTTTGATGATGAGCAGTGATATGGAAGTGTAAGGCAAAATAAACACTTTCCTCCCCACCTTGCTTTTTGGTCATGGTGTTTCATAATAGCCTAGCCAAACATTAAGTGGAGGTTGGGGAATCCTGTAGAAGAGGGGTGGAAGGCTTATCGAAGCCAGAGGGGTCAAGGACACCACAAGAAGACCCATAGAATCAACTCACCTGGGCTCATAGTGGCTCACAGAGACTGAATCTACCAGTAGGGAGCCTGCATAGGACTGAGCTAGGCCTTCTGCATATATGTTACAGTTGTGTAGCTTAGTTTTCTTGTGGGATTCCAAACAGTGAGAATGGAGGCTGTCTCTAGTTCTGATGCCTGCTTTTGGAACCTTTTCTTCCTACAGGGTTGCCTCATCCAGCTGTGAAAGGAGAGGAGGTACCTAGTCTCATTGCAACTTGATATTCCATGGCTAGTTGATATCTATGAGAGTCCTGCCCTTTTTTGAAGAGAAATTGAGGAGTGGATGGGATGGAGATTTGGCTGGGAGGAACTGGGAGGAACTGGGAGGAGAGGACAGAGGAGAAACTGCAGTTTGGATGTAAAAACAAGCAAACATATACATATATACATATACATATACATATATATATATCACACACACATGTATGTCAGTTCATACATTTGATATATCTATATATCTGAATCTCAATCTATATCATCTATATGTATTTACCTTGTTTCAAAAGTTTTATACAGCAAAGGATACTGTTAATAGAGCAAATATGGAGTATACAGAATGGGAGAAATCTTTACCAACTATGCATCTGACAAATTATTAGTATAGATATACAAAGTTTTCAAAAAGCTAATCATCAAGAAAACAAACAACCTAATTTAAAAATGGTCTATAGAATTGAATGCATAGTTTTCAAAAGAAGAAACACAAATGACTAAGCACACTTTAATAATTATTCAGTACCCTGCCCTCCACAAAAGTGTTCAGTATCCTTAGCCACAGGAAAATGTAAATTAGAAATACTTTGAGATTTCATCTTACCTCATCAGAATGACCAATATAAAACAGCAACCAGATAAAAACAAATCGACAAATGCTGGCAAGGATGTGGGGAAAGATGAACCTCTCTTTACTGTTAGTAGGAGTGTAAACTGTTACAGCTACTGTAGAAATTAGTGTGGACGTTACTTAAAAAGCTACAAATAGAATTGCTGTCTGACACATCTTACTATGTGAGGAAATGGAATAAGCCTAGATGTCTATCCATGCATATATAGACAATGAAAATATGGCACTTATATTAAATATAGTTGTATTCAACTGTATTTATATTAAATACAGTTGTATAGAAAGTTGGATGAACCTGGAACATAAAATGAATAGGTAATCTAAAATACAAATGCTGTATGGTTTTTCCTCACATGAGGTCCTGTTATGAATTCTTAGAATAGTATGTCTGACTTTGAGTTCCAGTAAAGGCCAGTAATAGAAATTGGTCATTGAGGTCAGAGACAGAGGCCTTAACAGAAAGGGTGTAGTAGAACACATCAGACTTGCAAATGGAGTAGTGGATGGTAAGTGTAGAAAATTCTAAGCATGGAAGGAGGAGAAGGGCAGGGGAGAGGATTGGACAAGAGGTAGGGATAACCCAAATTAAGGAAATATGAACAAGACAGGAAACATATTATTTTATAAATTTGCAAAAAAAAAATAATCTAAAAGAAAAAGGAGGAGTTTGAGCAGAAATTCTCTCCATGTGTGGACAATACTCCTCCCAGAAGTTATGGACCATTAAATGAAAAAT
Organism: Peromyscus leucopus; assembly: GCF_004664715.2. Lineage (NCBI taxonomy): Eukaryota > Metazoa > Chordata > Mammalia > Rodentia > Cricetidae > Peromyscus > Peromyscus leucopus. The sequence goes on from NC_051064.1 coordinate 37,985,002, forward strand.
CTCAGTGTTAGGTGTAGGGTGCCTCCTTATGAGTTGTCCCAGAGTCTTCCAAAATAACAGACTTTTAACATTGATTGTTGACTGAAAACTCATGGTTAGACTCTGTTGCTGAAGACACCATGTACTTTGGACAAAGGACAGAGAAATCAAGCTGGAACTGGAAACTCCTTTGATATTGGCTAGTGTTCATATTACCAAAAGTGCTATTCAGGCTGATTGGAGAAAAAAAATCACCAACAGTTATACCGAGTTGAGAATCTTGTGAGCTATAATAGTAACATGCTAGGCAAAAACGTGGTTTCTGGTACAACAATAGAATGAATATTGTGGAGGTAACCAATCATTTTCTGATTAAACTTGAAGATCAATCACTCCATAAGAATGAAAGAAATCCTGTTTTTGTAAACCCGGCTAAGTGCTCATGGCTGTGAAGATCAGAGATACAAGAGAAAACCTACTTTTATTGTTCTGCTAAATAGTCATGTTGTCCCACTACCTTCTAAATACTCAAATTTTGAAAATTACATTTAAAATGTTTCATTTTATTTTTAATTATATATATAAGATGGATATTTACACATGAGTGCAGGTGCCTGTGGATGCCAGATGTGGGCATTTAATCCCCTGAATCTGGAATTTCAGGCTGTTTTGCCATGGCTGACAAGGATACTGGAAACAGAACTGGAGTCCTCTACAAAAGCAGTGTGTGCTCTAACTACTGAGCAAACTCTCCAACTCCTAGCCACTCATGTTTATTTGCATGAATTAGTACTATCCTCAGGAGTCATCAGAGAAACTCTCATTGCAGTGGGTACTGGTTAATGCAGAAATACAAAACTGGCCAAAGTGTCAAGAGTGATGAGTGTGCTTAGTATTAAATGGGACATCTACAGTATCTCCTTGAAGGCACTGGGATCACTTGGAAAGAAAAGTTGGGAAGAATATAAGAGCCAGAATATAGATGGATGTGTTGCAAAAAGATGTCTTCTTGTCTCCTGGACATGACACATCTTCCATATTCATCAACTTAATATATTTATAGTTATCTGCATAAGATCTGCATAAAATTTACACCACTAACATTTCACTATGGATGATAGAGGGCCTCATGAGGCCCCACTATTCCCCAAGAAGCTAATGGAAATAATGACTGTTGGAGCAGGAATTGTCAAGATTTTCACTGACTTAGGCACTGATATTACCCACTCACTCAATGGACCATATGCAAACAGATAACATAGAAGGAGGAAGGGGAATAGCTTGAAATAAGAAGGACTTTATTGTAAGAGAAAGGGCCTTGAGAGAGCAGATATTCTCCTTAGAAGGTAGAGTGTCAACTTAAGGGAAATATCAACCTGAGGTGAGACAGAGATAAAGTTTGGAAAACCCTGCAAAGAAATATTGCCCAGGAGTAACTGCTGGATGTGTTTATGGGAGCCCTGTAATACAATCACCTCTTGTTTCTTCAGGGGAGATTTATTAGGATCCTTTCATGGTTTCCCCACATTATCAGAAAGTTTGGGAGCTTCATACCAGGCGCTACATATTATTAGGAAAAATTTTGGGTGGTCATACCTGTAGTACCATGTACTACCAGGAAAACTAGGGTTTCATTTCATGTTTTTTTTGTTGTTGTTGTTGTTTGTTTGATTGATTTTTTTTAGTCTTGTTAATAAAATAATTAAATGGACTTGGAAAGAATCTTGAAGACAATTTTACTAGAGTTTAAGAGAAAAACAAAAGGGCAGGCAAGCTGTGAATTTTAGCAGCTATCCAGAGGAGGAAGATGGACAAGAGAGAAGACCATGCTATTTGTAAGTAGTCACATGTGTGAAGCAGAAGCTGTAGAGGTAGTTTCAGAGAAAAAGACTAAGAAAATCTTGAAGAAAATGAAAAGGTTATACTTTTTTGAGTAGCTCATAAAAGTGGACTGGCTTACCAGAGCTGTGTGGTGTCATCTCCGTAAGCAACTGTACCAAGAAAGAGGCTTTTGGAAAAACAAATATCTTACCACTATAGAGATTATTATTACTTCCATCTCCTTAGCATGGCTTTAAGCGTATCAGACTTAATGAGGCATGGTTTGATGATTGACAGCCCTCCTGAATTAACTCTTAAGTGATGGGTACGTAATATTTCAACCTTTGGAGAAGACAGCATGCCATATTGATACCCAGGGTCAGAATTTGTTTTCTTAGGGGATGGTTCATCCTTAATGCCATCTAAAGTTATTAATCCCTACCTAGCTAGCTGTCTATCTGCAAGGTAGGAGAGGTATATATGGACTAGGAATAAATTTAGATAGAAAAAACTAAAACTGCATGTTTGAAAGAGTCAATCCCATACACTGCTGTTGCATAAAATTCTTTTTCCTTTAAGCATGATATGATGCCATCTTGGACTAGGGCCCTGGTAGCCATGGCAACCAGAGCACAATAATACACTTGTCGTCAGGTCTATGGTAACTTTAACAAATATACTGACACTTCCAAGTGGACAGTAGGAGGGCGGGTCAGAAGATCCTCATCTGAGATTCCAGCTATTGTAACTCTCTGTCTCCAGATGAAAGTGATCCTGAGATTCTAGAGTATGTAAGGAGTAAAAGGTAAGTTAAAAGTAGGACTCTGATGCAGCTCCCAGGAGGCCATCATCTGTGGTGGTCTAGATGAAGCTGTTTTGAAAATCATTCCTGCTCCAACAGGTAACTGCTCCTCACCTATGCACTATGAAAAATCTCAATAAATTCTTTGGTGTCACTGAGTTGGAAAATTGTGAAACTGTGCTTTGGTTCATTGTTAGTACCTATCTGGGATTAGTAGACATTTTTTTCCTATTTCTCCAGCGAAAGTTAATGCAACAACTGTAAACAAACTGATTCACAGTATTTACTTAGAATAATGGACAATGTAATATTGAGGCTTCTAAAATAGGTTAGGGCTGATATTTTAAGAGAAAAAACATGCTAGTTGAATATAAAGTTGAATGCCTGTAATATATTTCTCTGGATGTTGCTGCTATTTCTGTCATGACTTCATTCTAGTATCATAAACAGAATGACATAGACAATAGTTTTTTACATGGCACAAGTCATTATGATAATAAGGAAAAACCAAACATGAACAAATATCCATCCACAGGTACATAGAGAAAAAAATGGAAATAATACATACAGTGGGCTTGATAGAGGATGTAGAACAAAATAAAATTCAAAGATCAAAGTTTGTGCACTTTTTCTACATAGGGCTTTGTCCATGGCAATCTTAAGTCTTGTGGGTGAGGTCCCTGAGGGGGAAACTATTCTAGGTTTTCTAGAACTGAAATTCGTTAGTTATCTGTGCTTCATTTCAGGGGAACTGCCAGAGTGCAGCTGATGCCATTTCTCATTTTTATTTGTTTCAGGATTTTTGTGTGTGCCCATGTGTTCAACAGAAGAGTTTCCTGGTTTGGAAGTATAATGTTCCCAGGCTCGAGAGATTGCTCAGTCATTAAAGGATTTACACACAATCAAAAAAATATAAGAAATATAATGTCTATATAGTTTTGAATGAAGTTAGTCTGCTCTGCTGTCAGCAAGCAAGACAGACAGCTCAATCCAAGTACCAACCTAGGCAGTTCTTAGAGGCAGCATTTGAACATAAACAGCACAGTGCAGACCACTGAGCAGGATGAATCATTTATATCACTGGTTCTCCTAATGCTGTGACCCTTTAATATAGTTGTGGTGACCTCCAACCATAAAATTATTTCTTTGCTGCTTCATAACTGTAATTTTGCTATTGTTATGAATTGTAATGTAAATATCTGATATACAGGATATTTGATATGTAACCCCTAAAGAGGTCAAGACTGACAGATTGAGAACTGCTGATTTATGCGAGTTATATATGTTTATAAACACATGCACAAAAACTGCATACTTGCTTATTTTGAGTACATTAAAGAAGAATATACTTGGGATGGTCACTGGCTACTTGGAGACTGGGTTTGCTTAAACCTTTGGACACTGAAATCAGAAAAGAAAATGTAAGCTTATTTAGCTAATCAACACTAAAATGAGCGATTTGCTGCTTTTTCTCTCAGAGTAATTAAGAACCACCAGACAGCACGGATGATGTCTGGTGCAAGTCTGTCCTCATGTGCCCTGTCTGTCTATCTTCCTTGAATAGGGAATGTGCAAACAGTGGTTACTGCTCCCTTTCAGTATCTTCATAATCTTTTCTGCATTGAACAATGGCATATGAAGCTCCGTTACAGAGACAGACACACTTCTCTGGAAGAACTATTGCTTCTTGGGGGTCTCTGAGAGAACTCTAGGCATTAATATTTCCTTTTCATGCAGTGCTAATAATTGGAGGGCCAGGGAGATCACTGAATTATTTATGAACTACCTGCCCCTGATAGTGCCTAGACTCTCATCAGACATACAGGAAGGCAGATCTTGTCATCAAAAATCAGTATGTTCAAAAGAAGAAGCAACATGCAGTCTCATACATCTTTAATTGTAAAAACAAACCTCCCTATTTCTGCTGAAGGTATTGGTGTCTATGACATAGCAATATGTTTTCTGTCAAATAAACAAAGAACATTGAAATGTATTGTTATTTGTGAAATTTTTTCCATTTCAGGAAAAATGACTCTGGGCTTGACTAAGGTACCAGTTTGATTGTGCTCACTAGCTAGACTGTCCTCCCTGACTAGCACGACACTGGAGCTGTTCAGATCCCATTGCTGTCCTGCTTGAGCTGACCTTAATGACCGCATTCCACCATAGTCATTCTCCTTTCCCTGATTTCAACAAACTGCCGACACCACAATTAAACACAGAAAATGTGCTTATCAACCTAAAATAGCAAAACAAAATGGGAACAAAAGGAAGTCCTGCTTTGGCTATCTGATAATATAGGCTGTGTCAGCTTGTGCTCTGTATTTTATGTTCAGATTTATGTTAGGGTTGCTAAGGGTTTTATTTTTAAAGCCACACTTCCTTGTTCTGAAGAAACCTGGTAGTGGACTACTTCAGTCATATTTTACCTTTTCTCTCTAACTCTTAATGACTCAACCCATTTCTCTCTTTGAGCTTCATTAGCAGAGATGTTTCAAGTGGGATTCAACATACTCCCACATTATTTGAAGAGTGTTTTTAAATTGGGCTTTGAAAATATGCTTTGAATCAGAGTTGTACTAGAACATAGATGCACTAATGATTCTGTCATTCTTGCTGCATTTCTCATATTAGTTGTTAAATATTTGGTAGTGACGTGATGCCTTATCACCAGTAGCCAAACACTCTGAACATATACATATACTCAATGTATCTTAGTGCTTAGATTTCAATAAACATCAGTGCTTAGATTTGTTAATTAATTCTGACTGTAATTGTGGGCACCTTTGCTTGTTTCCAAGCTTCCCAGATCAGTTTAAAAAATAAACAAGTAATTATGAGCAAAATTATCAGTGAATGTGATTATATAGTTTAATTCTCTGTATTGTCAAATTTATGAATTTAAAACAATAAAATTATTTTGTTTGTAATCTTCATATTCTTATTCTTCTGTTTCATCCGTTTCCCCTATCTTGGTCACATGTCTTCGAAGCTATTCAACCTTCGTCCAAGTTGATTTTGAGAAGCAGAAAAATAATCAGCATATGTGATTGTTAATCTTGTCATCTGACTTTTCAAAAATATAGTGTCTTTGTATGATTATTTGATAGATGTATATAATGTGAAAACATATAATCAACTAATGTTATAGGGAATGGACTAAGCCCTACCTTTAGGTCTTACAATCTATTACTTATCACCACTATTTCTGTCTCTGTTTTAGGCTGTTTAACATTTCCATCTTATACAGTCCTTATCACTCTCCTACATAGGATGCAACAATCTCTCCTTAATCTATAATGATACCTAAAGATATATGACTATGACTGTGGCACAGGGGTAGACCACTTGTGTACTATGACCCACGTCCTGATTCCAGGGCAACTCTCTTGCAATAGCTAATTTTCATGGTAAATCTCACCAAGTTTAGAGTCATCTAGTACATATCATACACATGAGTGGCTTTTTTTGCCCTAGAAATTGCTATGTGACTTTGAGTGTATTCATTCATACATGAGCATTTAATGATAGTAAATCACAAATTCATTTATTTTGAAACAATTATTTGATATATATTTATTATTTATTAAAGGTGAAAGAAAATTTATATACTAATGAGGTGCATAGACTTGTATTTTTACAAAAAACTTTAAATCTAGTTGAATATCAGATACTAGAGAGCACAAAGTATCTTCATCATGTTTCATTTCTTGATATCAACCAATACTTTAATTTTATAATTATTACTACTAGAATGCTACTTTGATAAATATGTAGTAAAAATTGAATTATGTTTGAGATTGTTTCACAATATGTTGGAAATTTGATCTTAATCCTAAGCCAAATTTGTAACAACTTTTTATAAAACACAAGCTAACAATTCAAAAAGCACTTTTAAAACTCAAACAGGTTAACACAGCACAAACAAAACATACACTAATTTGACACTTGATGAAGAATGATTGTTAAAAGAATGCTAAAAGCCTTTTTTTTTCCTAATTCAATCCACTGTGTTTCCACAAGAACAGAAGACTTTGCATGTAGAGTCAAAACAATAAACATTAAGCCTGAAACAGAGTCAGGGTGCTTAGGCAGCATTGTTGGCCTTGCATGGCACGATGGCAGGCTTAGCACTGAGTGCTGTAAAACGAATTGCTAAATGGTCTTATTAATAAAAAACCTGAAGCCAGATATTGGGGTGAAAGCTGAGAGATCAGAGGAATAGGACAAGCCACAGTCAACCTCACCTACCAACTCCTCAGCTCCGAAGAGAGCTACTTCCTATATACTCACACCTATATACCTCTCTGTGCTCTGCCATCTTACTTCCTTTCTCAGCCCATCTTCATCATTTCCTCTTTCCACCCAGCTCTGTCACTTCTTGTCTGCCTGTCCAGACCTCCAGACCTCTACGGTTAACTAGCACTGAGATCAAAAGCATGTTCCACCATGCCTGGCTCTGTTCCCAGTGTGGTCTTTAACTCACAGAGATCCAGATGAATCTCTGCTTCCCAAATGCTAGGATTAAGGGTGTGCATTACCACTCTCTGACCTCTATGTTTAAAATAGTGGCTGGCTTTTTCCTCTGATCCTCAGATAAGCTTTATTGGGGTACACAAATAAAATATCACCATAGAGTGTCCATGTTATGAGTTCAGAACCAAGGCTGCAGTGAAGACATATGATATAACACAGGCCAAATGCCTCAGATTCATTCTGAGTTCAATTTTGAATTAATCTGTGTCAATCATGTTTAAGAACTAAAACCTTTGATTACTGTAGTCAGATTTCATATTTCCAATGCATTGAGTTCTATACATTTTAGCATTTCCTTTTACATTTCTGTTAATTATTTAATTCAGTTGCAACCTTTGTTGGTTCTTCCCATACATTCATCATTATGTTAAACAAACAAGAAAGACAAGTTTTATTCTTAATGAGTTTGTACTTCAGTGAGAGACCAAAAGAAAAGATGTCAACCTGTGAATAATTCTAGCACAGAACACTAGGGACTATCAGAAGGACAGGAGAGATAGAGCATTAATGTGGTGCAATAGTAAAAAGCACCTGCCAGTCCCTGCAGTGATTTCACCATTGGTAAACTGTGAGCCTGAAAGAAATTGTTGTCATTCTGCAGCTCCCCTTTGCTTTAGATGGACTCACATGAGAAGGGGGAGGAGAAGAAAATTATATATACACCTTATTCTGACTAATTTCTGACACGTCGTATATGGCTAGCCCATGCCATGAATCTGATGATTATTATAACCACCAGCCCAACCCTGGAAGGGAAGATGGTATTTGGGACAACTGCAGATTGCTTTTGGGTGAATGAGAACAAAACTTTGAGCTCTGTAATGCAGTTTGGCTTCTGAGTCTGCCACTAGAAAATGATATTCCTTCCACCCGTTGAAACTCAAGATTGTTTAATGTAATATGAATGGACTTAATAGTCTTTGCTCCCCACCCTTCAACTACTTAAATTATATGTGGATACATAAATGCATCTTCTCACGGAGCTCAGAAAATTTTATTATAATGTTGTTAATTTTGCTTAAAGAAATAAGATTATAAAATCATATATAAACAGCACAAGTATTTTACTACATAGAACTAACACAAAACAAATACCTTCTGCTTTACTTTAATTTGAATTCCTTTATTTTAAATTTAGTCTATCGATTAAAAATAGAGCATGATGGGGTTTTGGCAGACAAAAAAAAGAGCTTTTTCTTTTCAGCCCTTTGATTACATATTAAGCACAGGTTATTGTTTTTATTTTTTAGTTACACTCAGGTATGAAATGATTCCATTTTTTGGTATGAGAAAGTCAACTTACATCTTTACCAAACCATGAGAGGTAACAGACATGGGTGAAATCATATACTACCACAAAATGCACAGATAACTTAGCACATCTTTAATATTCTTGTCAAAGTTGAATAAGATACTTGAAATGTGGAGCATTCTATAGAATAGATGAATTTTGAAAGGTGTCAGTGTCATAGGAGTCAAATTAAACCTAAAAACAGCATATATATATATATATATATATATATGATTATAAATGCATTGTTCATGACTAGACTGTATCTCCAGATAAAAAGCATAACTTTGGTGTAGCTAAAATGGTTAAGTGAATTCCAAGGATGGCATTAATGTATCAATATTACTTAGCTGGTTAGTTTTTTTTTTTTTTTTTTTTTGTCATCTCAACACAAGCTACAGTCATCTGGGAAGAGGGAAACTGAGTTGAGAAAATGCTTCTGTCAGATTGCCTGTAAGCAAGCCTGTGCCAGTTTAATTAAAGACTGATGTTACAGAAACTTTCTTCTCCTCCTCCTTCTTCTTCTTAGGATTTTGACAAAGAACTCAGACTACTTCTAGCAGAATTCTCTGACAAACGTAGCACATGTTCTAACTTCCATTCACAGGAACTCCTTCCCTGGAATGTTTTAGTCAGTTTTCCCCACATCTTCCTAAACAAACTGATATCTGAGAAATTGCTTATTTCCTTGGAAACTTCAACGCCTCCACTCTATGACGTTCTGAGTTTTTGGCAAGTCATCAGTTTCAGATTTATATAAATACTTTTATGTTGACATAGTTGACTAAAACAAATATTTGTTTGCCACATAAATATAAATATGGTACTGATAATGCAATGATTCTTTTGATTAATAATGTCATTCCTTCATTTCTCTCCTCAATTCAAACTGCTGGGCATCTTGATGTTTTTAGTTATTAAAGTGACTTATTTCTTTAATTATTGGCTTTAAATTTTAATATTTAGAAATCATGATTATAAACACAGTTATATTTCAAGATTCTCCAATTTCATAACATTTTAAGTTGTTTATTCAGATGGTTGAACATAGTTTTTTTTTTTTTAGGTTATTACTAAATTGCAAATCTGTAATGTGGTGAAGCATTGGCAAGACAAAGTAGCTTCAAGCATTCTATTAAACATAGAATCACTATGATCATTTTCTTCATATGTGGTTGAAAATAGTCTAGTATTGACAAAAATCAAACTGTCTTTTGAAGCACTTGATGCATTTCCTTTTTCCCTCTTTTTTTTTTTTGGTTATGTTATTCTGAAGTCCAAATGGTTTTTCAAAGAGTTCTTGAGATGTATCCTTTTTCAGAATATTTGTTTAACTATGCAAAGATGTGTTGTATTTGTTTAACTTTGTCAAGATGTGTTGCTGTTTTATCTTGCCTGCCTAAGGCAACTGATTGGTCTAATAAAAAGCTGAATGGCCAATTATTGTAGAACATTATTTTAAGGTGTGTTACTTTTTGTTTATGTTGCATTTGTTTAACTCTGTGAAGCTGTGTTATTGTGCCTGTCCAAAACACCTGATGGTCTAATAAAGAGCTGAACAGCCAATGGTGATGCAGGAGAAAGGTTAGGTGGGTCTGTCAGGCAGAGAGAATAAATAGAAGGAGAAATCTGGGATCAGGGAAGAAGGAATGAGAGAGAAAGGAGGAGGACTTCAGAGGCCAGGCACCCAGGCACCCAGCTATACAGCCAGACACAGAGTAAGAAGGAAAGAAAAGCTATACAGGAATAGAGAAAGATAAAAGCCCTGAGTCCAAAGAGATAATTTAAGGAAAGCTGGCAAGAAGCAAACCAAGCTAAGGTCAGGCATTTAAAATTAAGAATAAGCCTCCATGTGTGATTTATGTGGGAGTTGGGTGGCGAGCCCCTCAATAGAGAAAAACTACACAACAACAGCCAGTATTAAGGGAGAAGATACAGACAGAACTTCTGGGCAGGGGAAATAAGTAGTAGTAGGAATTTAGGCTCAAGGGAGAAAGAAAAAGAGATGACAGGGAGATGCCAGGGGCCAGCCAGCCAGACACTGAGGAAGCAGGAAAGTAGGACAAACAGAATGAAAGAAAGGTAAAAAGTCCCGAGGTAAGACGTAGATGAATAGAAACAGGTTAAATTAATAAAGGAGCTAGTGGGTCAAGCCTAAGCTAAGGCTGAGCATTCATAATTAATAACAAGTCTCTATGTCTTTGTTTGGGAGCTGGTTGGTGGCCCAAAGGAAAGTCTGGCTAACAGTTCCCTCCATGGTTAAAGTCTTTAGAAAGCTACATAGAACATATCTTTCTAACTCTCAGCTTTGGAGAAGTCCACAGAAGGAAGGAAAAGGAACAGAAGGTATAAACCCATGACCTTGAAAAGCTGATTTTTGATCAAATTGTGCTTTGCAATGCCCTGGCATAGGATGGGGGTTTCACTGAGCATGCCAAGGTCTCCTGAGACCACATCTTCCTCCACTAGTTTCTTCAAATTCACATAGCGTTACAAAACGTTGAAGTCTCTCAGACATAAAATGATTAGATAAATGCTGAATGTGTCTCAGCAAAATTAGTCAGGTTTGACTGGATTACACATAAACTTCATGTTCATATAATTGGTATGAGTATAATACATAAATAGGAAAGATAACACTGAATGATCTCAACTGAAATAATCTTAGTTTACTATTTTTTTTCTGAGCCTCACATGAGCAAGTTTGTTCAAGATATGTAATTTTAAAACCTATTCAAAACAGCAGGAAATCACAGGTTTTCTTCCATCAACATTATTTGAGATTTCTGAGTTAAAAGTTCTGGGCTTTGCTCTAAAATGCACCTGCTATTTATGTACCATCTGCGTCTTTTGCTTTGATGATATATAATTTGTAACCAGGCTAGTCAGAATGCAATACCACTGTTGAGGAGGAAAATGGAGAGAACCATTGTTTCCTGACATTTTGATCACAAGAACTTGAAAATACTGTACTAATAACAGCATCATGGAGTATACAGGAAAATGCTTTCTGATTTGCTGAAGATTACTTCTTGTCTCTCCAGGAATGAAAAGTGTGTACCTTATTTTTTTAATGTCCTATTTCTACTTGAAATTAAATTGAATTTGTATGTTCAGTGGGGAAATGATTTTAAATTTAACCTCACTAAGGTTAACATTTGTATATTCTGACTTATATTTGTGCTAAAAATGAATTAAGGAATGTTTAGCTCTATGAAGCTATAGAAAATTTACATAATAATTATTTTATTACTCATCAGCATTCAAGGTAATATTCATGCTCATGACATGAAACCTAGAATTTCAATTGATTAAAATTCCCTTGGGTCAATAATGGGGGTGGGGTTAAGGAACTAGCTGATTCACAGAATAAGAAAGGTATCATTGCTATAAACCATCAGGTGAACTCAATTACAAAATGACAAACTGTTGGCTGATTTGAGTTTGATTATTTTATATACGAATTAATATTTATCATTATATACATTTCCAAACATTATGTCTGTCATATGTTTGTAGTATTGTAAACAAAAAAGAAAACTGTGGCCATTAACAGTTGTGTAAGTGAAGTCAGTATCTTTATGCTGATAGCTAAAAATAACTGAGTCGCATAAAGCCACCAATCATAGGAAAAACCACTGTTAGAGCTGTTCTCATTTTCTCTTGGTAATTGGTTTTCTCTCTTTATGCTTTTGGAATTAGAGACTTGACAGTGGAAGGAAACAGGCAGATAGAGAAAATGAGTGCAGACGGATCCTCGGGATTAATGCTGTGCTGATTCCAGATCTGTTAATGACAGAGATGCTCGCAATTCCCTGACTCTGGCCCATCTACCTCCCTAGCCACTCACTTTTCTTCTTCCTTCTATTTATCCAGATCAGGTATCTGTCTTGTTTTGCTCACCTGCATTTTCCTTTTCATGTTAGTGTGAAATATTAATGTTCATAATAATGCAGAATTCTACAATAGACCTTAGCAGACAGAGCCCCTAAAGGAAAAACCTGGACCCAAGCATGGGAGTAAGGAAGGTCTGTACCAGGAGTATGGCTAACACCCTTAAATTTAATTTAAAGCTACTTTTTTTATTGTTCCTAGATAACAGCCAACACATCACCTATGTATCCCAATAGATACTTGATAGTTCTAGAAAAGTTTGTAATAAAAAAAAAAAAAAAAAGCTGGGTGGTGGTGGTGCACGCCTTTAATTCCAGCACTCGGAAGGCAGAGCCAGGCAGATCTCTGTGAGTTTGAGGCCAGCCTGGGCTACAGAATGAGATCCAGGAAAGGCACAAAGCTACACAGAGAATCCCTGTCTAGAAAAAAAAATTGTAATTGAGATTTACCATATTTTACTTCTAAAATTATTTCATTATTACTGTTATTAACATGCTTGATTAGCAAAATAAATTATTTTAGAGAAAATATGGTGTGTGTGTAAATATAAATATTATTTTAGAGAAATATATATTTTAGAGAAATATATATTTTAGAAATATATAAATATATTTAGAGAAAATATGTGTGTGTTAGCATATGAATATATTATTTATTGTAAAATTTAGAAGCATATTTTGTTTACATAATATCACTATACAAGAAAATACATTGTAGAATTTCTTTTTGAACACAACATTTAATAACTTCCATAATGTGCCTGCTTAGTTTCCTATTCTTAGATTTTTAAAAAATTTTTATTATGAATAACTTTACAGGAAATGACTGTAGTGAATTAGTGAACATCTCTAATTATTGCAAGGTAGATTGTGTAAGCATGGTTTAAAGTAATCGTACACCCTTGTGCTCCTTCATAGGCTGCACAATGGGTTAACAAAGCTGCAGCAAACTACGCATCTCTCCGACACAACAGCAAATATTATTTCTCTACTATCCTCGCCCATGGCGTCACTGGCAAAGCTTCGCTGGTGTTCACACTATGACTTTACAAGTATTTTATCCAACATACCAGGTGAAAAATAATCTTAATTGTCATAATTTTAATATCATTGATAATAAGCCTGAATGTATTCATATTTAATACATACTTGTTGATAATGAGGCTGAATATATTCATATTTAATACATACGTGTGTTTCATATGAAGATTTTGGTACTGTTCAGCCATGTTTTTCTCTGTCCTCATATATGTAAAAGTTTTTTTTATAAATTCTCTATATTTATGTCATATTTATATAACAAATATATCACCATGCACTTTGCATATTAATTGTATAAGTGACATTTTGAAGATACATATCATTCTCGAAGTTAAACTGTATTTTATTACTTATTTATGTATTTTACATCAAGGCTATAAATATTTATATTGGAAACTGGAAATCATATAACTTCTGAAAAATTTATATAGTTGAGTTAACAATATTAAACAGTTTCATTGGTTGATTATGACAACCTTCATATAATTTACCTCATAACGTTTGTCAAAATACCTCATCATTGTTTTTAGGACCTGAATTCACTCATTTTGAGTCAGTTTCTTGTTCATTTAATTTGCTAAACTAGTAATTTCTTAACACTTGTCCAATATTTTCTTTTTATTAAATTACATTTGTTTTTCTTTTTAAATTTCCTTCTTAATTATATTGTTTTTTTAGTTTTCCAAGTTATTCAAGATTTAACTTCCTCAATACATATGAATCTCTTCAATTCTTGCATTCTTTGGCTGGAATGGTCATCTTGAATAGTGGGATTTCAGAGAACAGAGGAGGTTTTTGTTCCTCGTTCTCTATAGTATTTTTCATCTCAGTTTCAAAGCATAGAACAAAACAGTTGATGCTTAAGGAAGTTTATGAATGAGTCATTGAAAACAGATGTCAAGACTGAGTAAGAAGGGTAACAGTACTGAGTGAGTGTAATAAGAAAAGATATAAGGAAAATTATCGCAGGGAAATGTGAGGCCAACACACATATCTGCTCACAATTCTCTACATCACATCCAGCACATTTACCTTAGTGATTATAGACTACTTTTGTCTAATGTCTAAATCATGAAATGTAGGATAGTGCACACAGCCTGTCTATGAAGAGCACTCCTAGACTTCTTTTCTCCATGAGCATCTTGTGAGGAGCAAGAGACCCACTTCTGCCACACACTGCATGTGAACACGCATTGTGTTTCCACTTGTCCTGTGCTTGCTTCTCACAATTCTCTCATTTTGGGGAGCAATAGCATGTCAGGGGATGATTTAGGAAGTCAGTCACTATGATGATATTTTATTTGTGCTGAAATGTGATTTTATTTGTATAAATAAAAGTTGCCTGGGGATCAGAGCCAAGAGCAAGCCATTTATAAGTCCAGTGGTGGTTGCATATGCCCTTAATTCGATCACATGGCAGGTAGAGTCTCTGTGTATTCAAGGACACAACCAAGTGGTAGCCCGAACCTTTAATCTCAGTACGAACCATAGAGACCTGGAGGTCTGTATAGACAGGCAGTGACGAGGAAGTCATGTGGTTGGGTTTAGAACCAATGAGAAGGCAGAATAGAAAGGCAAAAAAAGACAGGACACAGGAAGAAGGTCTCTCAGGGAAAGGACAGCAGCGAGTGGTAAGATAAGGTGGCCTTAGCTCTTGGCTACTGCTCGATCTCTGGGCTTTAATTCTTTATTTGGCTCTGTGTTTCTTATTTAATAAGACTGTTTGGAATTACATCTACAAATCATAGTGGCTTAGGATATTTAAGGAGGGGTTGAAGTCTTTAAATTGGGCTTCATAGGGGAAAAATAATTTTTTAAAGTCTTCCTTCCTTCCTTCCTTCCTTCCTTCCTTCCTTCCTTCCTTCCTTCCTTCCTTCCTTCCTCCTCCCTCCCTCCCTCCCTCCCTCCCTCCCTCCCTCCCTCCCTTCCTTCCTTCCTTCCTTCTTTCCTATTGTTTTTGAGACAGGATCTCTCTCCATAGCCCAGGCTGTTCTAGAACTCACTCTGTAGACCAGGCTGGCCTTGAACTCACAGAGGTCCACTGGCCCCTGTCTGCCAATTTCCGGTATTAAGGCCCTGTGCCACTATGCGTGGCTCCTTTAAAGTATTCCTTGTGTGTTCTCGGGATATAAATTTCACTTTCTTCCTTGAGCCACATCAAATATCTGTAGATGACAGACCTTTAGCAGGAGAAGTACTAGTAACCAGGACTTGTTTTTTTCCCCTTTGCCATTTAGTTCTTTTCTTAAGCTTCTCACTCTATGTATTCAATCAGGGAGAGGACAGAAGAGTGTTCAGTTAATTTCTTAGCCTGAAGCCTCCTTCTGCAGTGCCTTGCATCCACTTGCACATTGGCAGTGACTTTTCTGGAGGTAAACTATCATTCCTGAGACAGCATTGATGGAACCTGATGACTTAGATAGGGTTTCTTGATGCCAGTTTACAAGGAGATTTCATTTCAAACATGGGCATGATTTTGAGAAATGAAAGAAATACTATGGAATAGGCTTTCCTTACAAACCGCCTTAAGCCCATTTTTATTAAAGTTTTTAAGGCCGACAACACTTAAATTTACATGGTAGCAAAACCTTCCCAGTATAGCAAAACAGTTTGTGATTAATTTTCTTATATTGTTATTTGTTTAATATAAATTCCTGATCATACACTGTGAGCCAGATGCTAAAGTTCCAAAATGAAAGACAATTTGTGTTAGAAGAGATGGCATTTCATTGGGGAAGTTTATATTAAACCTGTCTTTAAAATGAGGTACACAGGCACATTTCAGTTAATTTAAAAAATGATTACAAGTAAGAGTGAGAAATCAAAGGTAGGAAAAGAACTTAAATCTGCTTATTTAAGCTAACTCAACCTCTATCTTTGTTTGTTTGCTTATTTGTTTATTTATTTATTTTGAGATAGGACTTCACCAAGTGGTCCTGGCTTGCCTGGAACTTACTGTGCAGACCAGGCTGGACTTGATCTCTTCATGGCTCTGTCTCCCAAGTGCTGGGCTTAAAAGAATACATCACTATGGCCAGCTCTCAACCTCCATCATTTTACACAAGCTTTTACAGGTCAATTTGATATTTGAATTCTTTAAAATATTGCTGTCTTTTCAGTGTTTCTCTCCAAGTTGCTGTTTGTTTAGTGAAAAGCTACAGAGTAGCAGGGCATGCCTTCTTGCATTGCTGACCTCTGGTCTGGCAAGTGCTATTACTCTTTTGTTTGTTTTAAATCAGCATGTATTAGTTATCCCTACCAATGCATTTCGTTATGACATTTCCTACATGTGTGTAATGTGTTTGGATTATATTCTTTCCTATCACCATTCCTTGTCCTCCTCTCATTCACAGTGATCATCATTGTGCCATATTTTCCCTATTCTATTTCTTGTCCTTTTTGTTCATGACCTAATGAGTTTCTTTAGGGTCACTTAAAAGAATGTGAATGAGGCATTATTTACAGAAGTATGTTTACCTTGTTGGTGGCTATGCCACTGAAGAAAATGTTTATCTCTCCCCCAGCAAGCATTTACTGCCTTTAGATCCTTGGTGAAGCGGGGCGTGATGTTCTCCTCTCCCTAATCTACCATTAGCCCTCTATAAATAGTCTGGGAAATGTGTGTGCTTGTAAGTCTATTTCCCCTCTGTGCTGGGTTGATGGTAAGTCCAGTCTTGTGCAGGTAATCATGGATGCTGTTAAGTTCAAGAGTACACTGGCATTGCGTTCCTGTTCTACAACACTTTCCCCCATCCTCTGGCTCTTACAGTCATTCTGTCCTCCATACTATTTTATGAGAGGGTGATACATTTGTTCCACTTATGGATGGCCACTCAAATTTTGATTATTCTCCTCACTTTGACCAGTATGAATGAGTATAATTAGTGCTGCTGATGGTATAAAGAAACTTCCTAAAAAAGCTGATAGAGGTACTAACCTATGGGAATAAATATAACTATTTTAAAATTTTTGTTTTCATTAATTTTTTTGAGAATTTCATGCACTAGTACTGTATTTATATTATTTCTATGCTCATACTCCCCTCCACCCCCTCCTTTGTCTCAACTTCATGGACTTGTTTTTTCTAATTGTTTTACACACACACACACACACACACACACACACACACACACACACACAGAGTCCATTTGTGTTGCTCATTTGGAGTTCTGAACATTTGGAGTTGGATAACCTATCGGGGGTTCAACCTCAGCAAATACAGATTCTCTCCTTTTTAGAAGCCATTAGTTGCCTGTAGCTCTTCGTCTATGGGTGGGTCCTTGTGAGATTTCCACCACTCATGCTGGGATGGCAATTGGTATTACTGTACAGATCTTGTTTAGGCATCCATTCTAGTTCATGTATCATATGTAGAAGGTACTAGCTCATGGCAGACATCTTGGTTCTCTGGCTCTTAAAAATCCCTACTTCTGTGATGTTCTCCGATTCCATCCCTAATTGATCCATCTACAGTATAACTATTCTGAAGACAATTTTGTAGGTACACATTATCCGCTTAGCAAAATAATAGCTGTAACTTGCACCGTTGGTCTCATGATCTTTGCAGTTACAATACCTCCTGTAAAGTAGGACTCGGTACCAATCAAAGAGTGGTTGGTTACCCCCATTACAGGTTTACCACTATCATACTAGTGGATACATCATGTCTGACTAGACTGTAGTGTGGCACACAATTCAGAGCCGAGAATCATTACTGATGACTACGCTCTTCCAGGAGCATGTGTAACTCCTTTCAGTGCTATGAAGGCTAGCCAACATGGAGAAAACTTTCATATCAGTTCCACATTCATTTTTGTATGTCCTGTCACCAGATCAATAGAATCTTACCTGTTCTGGTGGGAAATCAACTATAGTGGCAGTTGCCTGTATTGTTTCAGGGGCCCCTGTGTAGGGAGATAGTCCACTCCTATCACTTTGATTTTAGTTTAATAACTTGTAGTTTCTGGATGCAGCATTATTCACTTATACACGATACCTCAACTCAAACTCTTGATAATCTTACTGTTTATTTGGCTTATGGAACAACAGGTTTCCTTACAGTATTTCTCATATCTTTACACCCAGATTCTTTCTCTGCCCATCTCTCATTTTCCCACCCCCTTAAGCCTTTACACACCAAGTATTTCCGCTTATACTTTCACATCGCATGCAGTCTAACCGCCACTGCACCCTTAAGTCATCTCCTATGGGTTTCTTTCTGGTTTCCAGTCCTCTAAACATACTCCCTCTCACTTAAATGCACATATGTAAACCCACATATAGGAGAGAACAGGCAGGCCCTATGTATGCTTGTGTTTGTCTCTGTGAGTTCATATAAGCTTGGCTCATGTTGATTTAGAGAGCCTTGTTTTCTTGATATCCCCCATCTGTTTCAGCTCTTATTCTCTTTATATTTCTCTTTACTGGGTTCCCTAAGCTTTAAAGGGAGAAATTTGATGGAGACATCCAGTGTCTTATTTAGGGTTTCTGTGACTGTGAAGAGACATTGTGACCATGGCAATTATTATATAGGAGGGAATTTAAATTGGAGCTGGCTTACAACTCAGAGGTTTATTCCAGTGTCATCCTGGCAGGAAGCATGGTGGCACACAGAAGACATGGTGTTGGAGAGGCAGCTGAGAGTTCTATTTCTGGATATGCAGGCAGCAGGAAGAGAGAGTGACAATAGGCCTGGCCTAGGCTTCTGAAACTCTAAAGCCCACATCTAGGGAACACCTCTTCCAATAAGGCTGTACCTACTCCAACAAGGCCACTCTTCCCAATAGTGACACCCCTTGTGAGCCTATGGAGGTCATTTTCATTCATACTACATTCAGTTTAGGGCTGAGTCTTTTGGGCTCTCTTACTCTCTACATTTTGTCTGACTGTGGGTCTCTGTGTTTGTTCCCATCTGCCACAGGGGGAAGATTCTCTGATGATGGCTGAGCAAGGTGTTGATCTATGAGTAAAGGAGACTGTCAGTAGGATTCATTTTTCTGCTATATTTTGTTTAGATAGTAGAATTTGACTTTATCCTAGGTCCCTATGCTATCTAGTGTCAGGATTTTGGTCACCTAAGCAGTGTCAGGTATGGTTTCCATGTTGTGAGTGGACCTTCGGTCTAATCAGTTATTGATTGGTTACTCTCACAAACTTTCTGCCACCATTGTACAAGCATATCTTGTTGTGGTGATATTTCATTTGTGCTGAAATGTGGTGATATTTTATTTGTGCCTTAATAAATAAAGTTTGCCTGCAGATCAGAGGAAAAAACAAGCCATTATAAGTAAACACAAAAGGTATTCAATGTTAGCACATATCTTCAATCCTATCATTGGTAGACAGGGATCTGTCTGGATCTATGTGAGTTCAACGCCACAGTAGAGACAGAGCCAGGTGTGGTTGAGGCACATGCCTTAAATTCCAACACTAGTTAACCACGGAGGTCTGGAGGTCTGTACATACAGATAGGAGTGGACAGAGCTGGGCAGGAAGAGGAAGTGATGTAGCTGGATAGAGAGAGCAAATCAGATGGCAGAACAGCAAGACATATAGGAACGGGTAGGCAGGAACTATCCTGCATTTGGAAGCTTCTGAGTTGGTGAGGTTAAGGTGTGGCTGTTTCTATTCCTGTGATCTCTCTCAGGCTTTAACCCCCAATTTCTGGCCCTGAGTTTTTGATTTAATAAGACCATTTAGAAATTCATCTACATCTTGTGGATAGAACAGCATCATAGTGGGTTTGATGCTTACTTTGCTCATTTGGAAGCATGCAGAGTACTTTCCTGTACCATAGATGCTAGAACAGTGGGGAAAGCGTTCTGTGTAGGTACCAGCTTGAAGTCTTCATGTTCAATGAGTTGTGTAGGTGTTGAATTCAGCAATGGGCCCCTGCTGACAGTTTGTGAAGAACAACCTATAATCTTAACAACACCCTGGTTTGTCTGGAAATTTTCATGTGACCCCTTTAGCTAATAACTCATTTAGATGTCACCCAACCTTGGAACTGGAGGCTCTATTTGGTGACAAGATATGGCCAGTTAGAACTCTCTCTCCATCATCATTTGGTGATTTCATTTAGACCACCTTCATATGTATATATTTTAATAAGATTCTACTCTATTAGGTTTCCTTCGTACACGTATGTGACAATTTTTAGCTGTTTCTTCCCATATTCTCTTCCCCGTTCCCCTCTCTCTTCCCTCTCCTCATTTGATTCTCCCATTCCACTACCAACATCTATCCATAGCTATCTTTCCTATTTCCCTTTCCTTGGGAACTCTATCTTTCTTCCCTATTAATTTACTGTTTACCTTATACCTGTGGTTCTACTTATTGTAGTTTGGTTATCATTGATTTAAGCTATTATCCACATATAAGCAAATACATACAATATTTTTCTTTCTAGATCCAAGATACCTCACTTGGGATGATTTTTTTCTAATTCCATCCATTTATCTGCAACTTTCATGATTTTCTTTTTCTTAATGGTTGAATAATATTCCATTACATTAATATACCATGTTTTCTTTGCCCATTTTTTCTATTGGGGAACTTCTAGGTGGTTTCCAATTTCTGGGTATTATGAATAAAGCAGCAATGAATGTGACTGAGCAAGTATCTCTGTGCTTGGATAAAGTGTCCTTTGGGTATATTCCTATGAGTAGTATAGCTGGGTCTTAAGGTAGATCAATTCCTATCTTCCTGAAGGAACTAACATACTGATTTTCATAGTGGCCTCACAAATTTAAACTTCTACCAGCAATGGAGGAATGGTCCCCTTACTCCACATCCTCATCATAATGAGATGTCACTTGCTTTATTGATCTTAGCCATTCTGACAGATCTAAGATGGAATCTCATCTTATTGCCTGTGCTAACATGGTTCTGTTCAGAAGGTCTTTTCCTGTGCCAATGACTTCAAGGATGTTCCCTACTTTCTCTTCTATCAGGTTCCATGTATCTGGTTTTATGTTGAAGTCTTTGATCTGTTTGGACTTGAGTTTTGTACAGGATGATAAATATGAATCTATTTGGATTCTTTTACATTTAGCTGCCCTGTTTGAACAGCAGTATTTGTTGAAGATTCTGTTTTTTTTTTCCTCCATGTGTATTTCTGGCATATTTATCAAAAGTCAGGACCATATGCTATAGTCTTTCTGGTTTATATGCCCAAACATCATTTGTAGCATCATCTTCCTTTTCTGGGCTCTCCTGTCTGCATTGCTTTCTGCAGCTAAAAATGACCACAGTTGAAAAATCCTCCCCCACCCCCCCACATCAGTTTCTGATACAGTTGTTTTCTGATTTATATGTGACTTGGTTCTATGATTATATAGGTAATATATTATGAGTTTTAAGCATATCCTTTCCTAAAGTCAGAACTGGGAAAGATGCAATTTTCTTTTATCTGACTCTGCTTCATTTCACTATACTGCATTTCCTGCCTAGGGAGATCAGAGGTGAGCACCAGGGTAGCTAAAGAAGTCCTCATGGGTTTGAGAGACTTTCATACTTTGTAAATGGAGGTAGGATAGTTAATACAGAAAACAAAACAAAAAAAATGATTGTTGTCTGGTCAAGATTATGACCTAGTTTCAGACATCACAGTCAGAAGATAATCATCACTTGTCAGAGTTAAAATGGAATTATGGAAAATGGCATTTGAAAAGATAATTTGGGATGAGATTTTGCAAAGGGCAAAACACTTTTGGTGTCTTCTGCTTTGCTTTTTCTTCTTAATTGAACCTAATGTTACATTTTGTTACCATCATGACTAAAGAAGTTGAGTTTTATAATAGGTGGTTGGCACCTAATCATTCTCCACCCACTCTAGTCAGCTGAACCCATTAGCATAATTCACTTAGGTTATTATCTCGATTTTTTTTAGTTGGACGCTTTTCTTTTTACTTTTTTAAAACCAACCATCTATATAACAGCCAGAATGACTGCTTTAAAAAGTCAACCAATCATGGTCTCAATATTCCATGACTGGAAAAAGCACAGGGACAAAGAACCAAACTAGTGGAAACACACGAACTATGAAACAATAGCTGAGGAGCCCCCATGGAACTGGATTAGGCCCTCTGGATAAGTGAACTATTTAGGAGGCCCCCAGGCAGTGGGACCAGGACCTGTCCTTAGTGTGTGAGATAGCTTTTTGGAACCTAGGGCTATGCTGAGACACTTTGCTCACCCTTGGTGTAGGGAGGAGGGGCTTGGGCCTGCCTCAACTGAATATACTAGGATGAGCTGAAACCCCAGGGAAGACCTTGCCTTGGAGGAGGTAGGAATGGGGGTGTACTGGGGAGAAGGCAGGGGGTGAGAGGAGGGAGGACAGGGGAATCCGTGGCTGATATGTAAAAATTAAATTAATTATAAAATAAAATTTTAAAAAAAGTCAACCAAATCACATATTTTCTGTGCTCAACTCAATCTATGAATATTTCACTTGGAAAAAAAAACCCAACTACCTTCTTCAGTCTTTTGTAGCATCTTTCTTTGAGCACACTTCTGACTTTGTCCCCTATCTGTTAATCATTCTTATTCTCACTTATTGGATTGCCACCAGAATGGCTATTCTGGGGCCCCTCACTCACACCACAAGTCGCCCTATAAGTGCATTAAGAAGACTCAAATTTTATTTACAAAACAAAACCCCAACTCCTCTAAACCTCTGGTGTGCTCCCTCATTTATCTCACACATACTCAATTCATTTCCTCAATTAAATGGGGGTCTTCCCTGTTCTCTACTGAGTCTCACCAGGTCTCTTGTCTTCTTTAGTTTGCTCATGTGACTTCGCAATTTTCTTCTTTGATGTCTTCTGCTACTGAACAATACTGTACATCTTATCATTTGTGGTCTGTCTTCTCTAGTAGACTTTATATTCTTTAGGGATAGGTTACTTTCTTTAAAACTAAAACCAAACATTTTAGATGTTGATGAAAAACTTGAAATGATCAAAAAGACTATTTGAAATTTGAATTATAGCCAATATATTTAAAGATAAATTTTGTCCCAGATGACTAATCATGTTATAAAGCCATCACTAGTATCTGGGTTCTGAAAAATTAATCATTTGGAGAAAAATAACATGTTTTAAATAACATTGTAGACTATATTAGAATATAACACCTTATACAACATTATCAATTAAAACAAATGATGAGTTCCAATTCCCTAATAGTTCTGAAAGACCAAATATCATTTTTACTATAGAAAGATTTGTGTTGTAGTTGTCATTTTCATGGTGAAAATAGGTTGAAAGACTATGTGGAATTAATGTGGGATATTAGGAGACAGAAACACTGCTAAAGAATAATGTGGCATTTGTTAAATGCACATCATTTCAGGAGGTTGGTTAAACTGATGTGTGAATGCACAAGTTTTCACACTATGGTACCTGCTAGATTAGAATTATTTTGTGAACAAAGTAAGATATACCTCTATTCATGTGTTCTCAATATAAATGACTTCATGAATAATATTTTATGGTGTGTGTGTGTGTGTGTGTGTGTGTGTGTGTGTGTGTGTGTATGTGTGTGTGTAGTGGGTGTCTACATTGATAAAACTTGCTTACTCAAGAATGTCTTTGGTCCTAGGAGGAAATGTATGGCTATATTTTGTTAGATGGACATGGTGACAAACTGTCTTCTAAATATTTATTTATTACCATAGACTAGTACTGCTCTCAGCCTTGGTCAGAAAAGTTTCTATTAGCAGTGGATAATAGTCATTGCTTGGAGCTGTAAATTAAATTTCTATTAATGGTTACAGAGATAGCTTTACAACAGAAATGCTTTGTTATTTGTAAAGAAAGAAATGAAAAACAAAGTATCATTTATAGCTGTTTTGAATATAAGTTAAAATAAAAAATAATACTTAAAGCAGAACTCTGAATTATTTCTCAACATAACACAAGTAGACATGAATCATAACTCAGGCTACTAGCTGCTATCTTATGTAAACATTTACAAATTTGACAGCTTAAAAGAAACTTTTTTCTTTAAAAAAAAAAAGATGTGATCATTAATCTTCATTGTCAGCTTCCCTGGGTTTAGAACAACCTATGGACATATTTCTGGCCTTGTGTAGGAAGGCATTTTCAGAGGAGTTTAAGAACAGAGAAAGACCCACCCTAAATGTGGTCAGCACCTTCCAAGGACTGACGTCTGAATACAAAGTGAACAATGGAGATTATGAACTGAACATTAACATTCATCATGTTCTGCTGCTTCTCTGTAGACAACGTATGACCTGTCTCCTCACATTCTTCTTCCTCCTCCGAAGAATGGCTTGCTGCCATTCTTTGCTGTCATGATGGACTATGTTCCTTCAACTGTGGAACCGAATGAAGCCTTCCTTCCTCAAGTTGTTTCTATTCTTTTACTTTGTTTTTTTTTACAGAAACAGGAAAAGTAACTAACACAGAAGGCAACCATTTAAAATTTTTTTGAGCCTTCTGAAGCTGAGAAGCATATGACACAAAAGACTAATTTTTAAAGTCAAAATATCGTCTTCAAGTTAAATATATAATTTTAACAGAGAGATGTTGAATTCTTATTCAGATAACTTTATGCCACGACAAGAGAATTTTTAAAGTATATAATTCAAAATATTCTGATCATCATGTGGTTTGACTGACAAAAGAAATAGCAGATATACCACCTCTACATTATGAAGTCTGTGTATCTGCACACAGACTTGTTAATATCCTTTAAATTTGTCCAGAGAAGATCTATCTATACTTTAAATACATCTATGTATCTATGTATCTATATAACTATGTATGTATATATGTATCTATCTAAAATATTTATATCTGTTTCAAATAAAATGTGCTTTATTTTTATAAAGTCTGATTAACATTCAGAAAGGTAAAAATTTACTAGCCCAATTTTATACTGATGGATAAAATTGAAGCAATATAGATATAGTGAGATAATTTTTCTATTTGGATAATTTTTTCTGCTTAAGCTGTTTATTTTAATACAAGCAATATTTAAAATTTCACATTGTAACATATTTCATAACTCAGCAACAAATGTGAGAACACCATAACAGGATTATTGGACAGTTACAACAAAAATGCTTATTACGGCTTATTATTCCAGACAGAATTAACAGTTACAAAAAGCCTTTAAATGGAAATGATCTCTAAGGTTTTGTGGCATATTTTCCAGGGTGATTGCATGCCATTCAATCAAGTATGAAAACAAAATGAAGGTATAAAACAGACATTGACATTAGAATATCTCAGGATGTTACTAAACATCAACAGTGTTTTATAAGCACCATACAGTTTTAGAAGGTGCTCATGTGTTTTTTTAACTATCTGAGCTCGGGGCATTAATATCTTTATGCCTATATTGAACTCTAAGATGCTCCAATGCTGAGCTGCCTTTCATGGTTGGAATTAGGCCCAGTCTAAAGTTCTCACATCCCAGAACTTTCCTGCTATTACCTTTCATAACAAAATTTAAAATGTTTCCTTCTAATATGAATTCTCCATTTTAAAGAAGATAGCATTTACTGTCATTTAAATATGTGAAATATCACACATTTGAATGTGCCTGTGTTCCCTTCTTAAAGTCAAGCTCTCTGCCTACATGTGAGTCCTGGCTGCTCATCCTCATCTGCTCCTCCTGCTTCATGTCATCTTGCCCTTGAACTAAGGGAGATATTTCATTCCTTCAGGATTTCATTTAAAATCAGAGCTCAAAAACACAAACCAATTTTTGCCTATACCCTACTTATCATCTAATTCGTATTTTGTTTTGAAACACTAGAAATTAAGTAGTATATTTTTTGTTTGAATTTCTCTACTCATTTCTTTTTCAGAATGTAAAAAATGTGCCATTCCTTATTTATGTTCAACAATTTCTCTCTTTTTAATTATTTTTTATACAACATGTTTTGGATATATTCTTTCTTCTCCTTCAACTCCTCCTCCCAGATCCTCTTCTGTCTGTTCACCAACTTCATGTCCTTCTCTCTCTCTTAAACGCACACACACAGAGAAAGAGAGAGGGGGGGAAGGAGAGGAAAGTAAAAATGAACAAACTAACAACAACAAACAGTAAGAAAAAATGCTAAAGCAAAACAAAAAGCACATAATAGAAACATGCAGTTCATTTTGTGTTTCAACTACTCCTGGGCATGAGGTCTGACTTGGAGTATGTTTAATATATATACCCAGGGACACTCCATTGGAGAAAATTTATTTTTCTCTTTTCCACTAGGTATCAATTTCAAATACTTTCTTGGTTAGGGGTAGGAATTTGTGTCCACCTCCCCTTCTAAAGGCTGGGATTTGGACTGGCTTGAACCTGTGCTGACCTTATGTGTGCTATCACAGTTTATGAGTTCATATGTGCTCTAGTCCTTTTGTGTCTAGAAGCAGAGAGTGGTAAACTTTGGAGCACTCAGCCCTGAATGGGATATCCTTATCAAATCCCTTTTCTCCAGGCTCAGGTATCCATGCAGAAGAGGAAGTATGAAGACTGCAAGTGCCAGAGGTGGTAGATGACTACAAAGATTTCTCTTTCAAAGTCATGCCTAATTGGCAATTAAATGATCCCTTTTTATTCTGTTCCATCATTTTTCTGCAGCATTTTACTACTAAAATATGTTTTCTTCATTTTATTTTATATCATCCTGCTTCCCCAACATTTCTCACTGATCTTTTTGCAAGTCTCCAATTTACCAAAAATCTATATTAATCGCTATTTATTCTATGACTCTATAGATTAAAAATATCTTTCTTTCATGTAGATGTTTCATTGTATTTGTCTACCATTTTCTCCTATACAATTATGAAACTTAAAATAAGAGATTAAAACAGACTTAAAATGATTACACAGGAGCAGCCGAGTTAGGAGCTCATACTGTGGACAGTGTGTCACTGAGAACATAGTGGTTAAACATTAGGAATCTGAAAGTTGAAATCTGAATATTCCAAAATAAGCCTGTTGAGCACTGACATTGTGACACATGTGAAAATTT
The DNA here is from genome assembly GCF_004664715.2 of Peromyscus leucopus. Taxonomy (NCBI): domain Eukaryota; kingdom Metazoa; phylum Chordata; class Mammalia; order Rodentia; family Cricetidae; genus Peromyscus; species Peromyscus leucopus. Next base: position 38,012,370 of record NC_051064.1, read on the forward strand.
ACATATGACCTCATATCATATGTATCATATGCCACAGTCAAATGGCAGGTGTCTGGGAATACTTCATTTAATTAGCTCCAGGTTAAATGTGTAAGGTACATAAGAAACATAATTTGAGAGTTGTGTAGGGTTGTGCATACCTGTAACTGTAACACTCAAAAGAATGAAGAGTTTGAGGTCAGAGTATGCCATGTAGTAAGGTAATACCTTAAGTCTCAAATATGTTTGTAGCTGGAGTTTTCTCCAGTCCTGTCCAGCCCCATGGACCCCACAACCGCTTATAAAATAATAACTCAGAAGCTCATATTAATTAAACTGCTCGGCCATTAGCTCAGACATACCATTTTCTAGCTCTTATACTTATACTCAGCCCATTTCTGTTAATCTATATGTTGCCACGTGTTCTGTGGCTTTGCCTGCTGGCTTTACATGCTGCTCCCTGGACTTCAGGCCGGCGTCTCCTTCCACTCAGCCTTTCTGTTCCCCCAATTCTCCTCTCTGCTAGTCCTGCCTATACTTCCTGCCTGGCTACTGACCAATCAGTGTTTTATTCATCTGTCAATCATAGCAACATATTTTTACAGCATATAGGACATCCCACATATGTTTATATGTATATAGGGAAATATGTGCACATATATGTAAATTTGAGAGTCCTATCCTCTAGCTATTCCTTAATGTAAGTGTCCATTTCCCAACAGAATCCTTGTTGCCTTCTGAAACATCATAAAGTAGCCATTTACTGTCCACTTTTTTTTCCTCACCATTCTTCCTACCTCCCCATAGAACAGCCCATTAATCTCTGCTTACAGCATTTTATGGCTCTAGTAACCCAAAGTCCCACACTCTTCTATTCCTCCTACAAACCAGTTCCAAAGGCTACAAACCTCATGGGAAGTTTTACGACATCAGAGGCCCTACTTCTCAGCACCAGTTCTCTATATTGCTTTCCTCTTTACTGTGACAGAGTACCAGATAGGCAATTTAAGGAAGGAAGAAAAGGAGGGTTTGTTTTGGCTCACAGTTCAAGGGTACAGCCCATCATAATGAGGAAATCAGGATAGCAGACACGTGCGGGCAACTGCTCATGCCACATGTGCAGTCAGAAAGCACAGAGAGATGCTCAACCAGAGAGGTTCAGCCAGCTTTTTCCACTTTTGCAGTCTCAGACCTGTGCCCACCAAATAATGCCTCCACATCAGGGTGGATATTTTCACACAATATTAAAATTCCTTCATAGACATGCTCAGATTTTCTTTCCTAAAAAGATTTAAAGTCCCATCAATTAGACAATTGAGACCAACCATCACACCCATCATGGCAGAGAACAACACTTTGAAGCCACTATACCACTTCATTCTGTGTCACAGTCAGAACAAAATGGAGGATACCAGACTGACTTTCTTTTTATCTTTTCTCAAGCTTATTTTCCATTATAGGTGTTTTATCTTTTTACTTCAGTAACAAGAAGTCAGGGAGATTTCTCTTAGGTCTGAGATGGATGGATACACCATAACCCTCACATTGTTTAATGTGCCGGTAGATAGAGATCACAACTGAGGAGGTCACATCTGGTAAAAGACATTTGTTCATAAGAGATTATGACACTAACACAAAGAATCTCTCTTTTCTTTGATAACACATGTAGAGCAAAGAAGAGTTGTTTGTGTAGTTTTTTAAGAAAGTGTTGATCTTCCCTGCCCATTCATACTCGCCTTTCATGAATGTGGTCCAGAGTTTGAGATGTAAAGACAATACATCATACAAGGATCCTGGCTACTTTGCCTAATCCAGAGAAATGAATTGTAAAACCTGTCAAAGAATGACATAAAGGCATATAAATGCTGCCCTGTTTGGGGACTTAGCACAGTAAACCTATTTCTAATATTGCACATAAAATACAAAAGTCATTCTCCACGGCTCTCTGTGTAGCTTTGTTTCCATTTATCAGCACTGTCTGTAAGCAGGAGAAGGTCTTGAAGATGAATATGTTTGGATTCCTCTGTTTCCCAGTGTTAGAGACAATGAATCCTTCTTGCTCGGGTTTATAGAGTAAGCTACACCATGTCCATGACAAATGAAAGGTAAGACAAAGCAATAAATATTTATCTCAGGCAAAATAAAAGCTCAAAGATATTATTGTCTAGTTAATTTCCATTTTCCCTGACATTAGCTGGGTAATACTGCTTGCCAATTTCATAATGAAAAGAGTGCAAAATAATAGAAGACTTGCTCATGGTATCCCCTTTCTGTCAAAACAAAGCAAGTAAATAGAAAATAAAAAGAGAGGAAAAGAAAGAAAAAAAAGCCAGTTAAGAGCTGTATTTAACATTTAAATTTTAAATAATATTGTCTTACATTCTGATATTGAAAAGTTCTGTTAATTGAAGACCAAAACCATAAGCTTGGGTCAAGTCTTTGTCCGTTTTCTTTTAAAAACCTCACTTCCTTTTAGAAGCACTTGCTGCTTTTCACCTGCTAGCACAAAACACATTTTCCCCAATTTGTGACTGGAAATGGGTCTGTGTGCTTGATATTTGGAGATATTAAATGATATTTTTTTCATAGATCCTGAGTTTAGTTCCCAGAACTCACATCAGGCAGCTCATAACTGCCTGTCACTCTGGCTCCTCCAGGGTATCTCATGACCTCCATATGCGTACAAACACAGACACACAAACACACAGACAAGGACATGGACACACACACATGGACAAACACATACACTCAAAAAATAAGTCTTTAATAAGTTCTATTGACTTGTGTTTGAAACATTAGAACCATGTTATTTTGGAGCAACATTTTAGAAAAAAAATCCTTTTAATAGTCTTTAAACTCCTTCTATCTGACCTTTGTACTATGTCACTGAATTACGTTTTCCTTGAATTCATAGTTAGAGGGGTAGTAGATGCCTGGGATGTACTGTAACATTGTATGTCCACTAAGTAACAATTTAGATGTCCTGAGTGGCCATCCTCTATATTGGGGTGAACCAAATATTGAAAATACCATTTAGATTTAATTTTATTTTTAAGTGTGTGTGTGTGTGTGTGTGTGTGTGTGTGTGTGTGTGTGTGTATGTGCATGTGGGCATGTGAACGTAAGTACAGGTGAGTGTAGAAACCAGAGGCCTGTGCAAATCTGAACACACAAGTTTTAGGAGCTGAGCTCATGTCTTCTGGAAGAGAAGTCATTGTTATTGTGCTATGTCATCTCTACAGACCCCAAATAATTTTGGAGGTAGGGTCTGGTTGTGTTGCTTAGTCTGGAATCAAACTCTTGAGGGCATGTACCACTGTGCTTGGAGCTCAAAATAAATCTGAAAGTGAAACAAAACTCATTTTTCCTGAGGATTAATGTCTAATCCATGTCAGAATTGCTTCACAGTTAAATTTTGAATTCTGTGCTATGAGGGTTTTGTTTCACATGGCTTCTATGAATATTATAATATAAACACTTTTGGTAAAGGGGTCTTATTTCACAAGCAGAAATTTCACCCTTTTCCATTGTGTTTTCAAGTCATTGTTTTAAGGGGATTATCTTCAAAAGTGCTTGATCTATATCATAACAGTCTCACTGATGCTCCTGAAAAAGCTGTATTTGAGCTAGTGCCTTCTTTTTTGCTGTAGCAGGTGAGTTAACTTATCATTTCATCATTCTATTTCCACTCAGTAGAGGTGCTGAAAGTGGACATTTGTATGATGTGCTTGCATCTCCTATTCCTATCCACACACATTCCAGGCACACCTGTCAAGCAGGCCAGTGGTTCACTTACTACCCCTGTGCTCTGCTACTGCTTGGGCTCCTATGCTTATCAAGGACTTTCCACTTCCAGTCTATCCATTTTGAAATAACCTTCTGCTAGTCACAAATGGAAAAGTCATTCTAAGTTTATGAGAAATGCTATAAAGGTAGTCATGTACAGTACTTTAAAGTTAACATAATTACACCTTTAAATTTCAAGTTTTCACTGATATAATTGTAAGATTTAAAGCTTTCCTATGACATCATTGATGTTCTACTATTGGAAGGAAGTTTTGGAGGTTGATATTGCTCTCACCACAAACTCAGACAAAATTTTTCTTTGTATTATTGTTCTAATATTTTCATTCTGCGAACATATTCTTTCAGAGGAACCTGAAGCCTTACCTGGTAATTAAGACATCAATTAGAAAAATCCATTTTCATCTCTGCTCTTTGTTTTTAATTTAGGTAATTCATAACTGTTGATGAAACTTGGACTATAAAAAGGGTGTGTATGCTATAAAAATACACTTTGCAAATTCTGGTAATATCTACTTTGGAATGTGAAGTGAATAAATATATTCACAACCCTCTTATTAAATATCATTTTCACAAAAGTTTGTTCAAATTCAGATGAGTATTGGTGAAATTGCACTTTTCAGCCAGCAGGGGGCGTTGGTATAGCTCCAAAGCAGGTCCTGTTGAATGCCTTGGCTGGAGGCAGAGTGAGCACAGGCAAAAGTAGGCAGTTCTTTCTGTGACTCCCTGGAGCTTCAGGGCCTGGGGAGTTCCAGGCCGCTCTAAGCCTCTCTGCCTCTTCAGACAGGAGGTCTGCCAGCAGGCCCGGCTCCAAGCCCTCTCTGTGCCTCTGTAGCTGTGGACAGTGCCATGTCTATTTTAACTAGGTGAAACTGTGGAAGCCTCAGGCTAGGCCCGGGAGCTGGCACTCAGGGAGGAGGGGGAACGCCTCACTTACAGCGTTTTCCTTGGTCTGGGGGCTAAACTTGCCATGGAACTGAGACCAGATTAGCTCTTTTTTCGGAATGGAACCGCGTAGGTTTTTCCTGGTTTTATGGAGCTCTGTAGGCGGTACCCAGCAGCTTCAAGTGCCCGACAGCCGGGGAGGAAGCTGAGGGTGGGAACCACCCAGGCCTTTGTAATTTGCCCCACGTTGGGTGCCAGATATTGGTGAAATTATTAAGGCCACTCTACATAGTTTAAAGGGAGGTTTATTTTATGGGGTAACTTATAAGTGAAGGGATAGTTTACAGGGTCTGGAAAATGTGTGGCACAGTCTGGCGGTGTTCTCTGGAGAACTCTGCTGGGTCTACCTCCAGTGTCCAGGGTCCAGGAACCAAGAGAGATGGCACATCCGGATCTTAGGTCTTCAGGGTCCTCTCTTAGCCCAGCCTTGTAGGCATGACAGTTACCAAAGCCTCAATGGGGGTTGGAACTTCCAGATCAAAGCTGGAATGGCTACCCACTGCAGATGAGCATAAGTAGGAAATCAGGTATACTTTGCAAAGATTCCAAAATATACATTACATGATTATTGTTGAGAGAAAAACTGTTTCTGGATGACTTTAAAGCAAATAATGAAAGTAATATAGAGAAGGGAGGGATATATGTTTACATTAAAATCTACCTAGGTCACATTGGCATTCCCATTTGCAATTATCTTTACTTTTTGTGGGACCATGCCCTTACAGAATCAGCCGTGAAAGTTCATATGACTTGAGGGGCTTGACATTGTCCTCCATTCTGGTCTTATTTAAAAATGAGATGTTATCTTTGAGGATTCTAGTCTTTAGAGAAAAAGTAGAAATGAAGGAGATGTGGATATCAATAAGATTGGGAACTACTATATTTTTCTTTATGGGTTAGAAACTTAAACTTTAGTAGAGACCCTTTCTTCTCAGTCCCAGACTTCAGTCCTGGGACTTGAAGTGAACCTGGGGAAAATGTTAACATTTTCAACTAGTATCTTCTCCTCTTAGATTTCTGGAAGTCTCCCCTTATATAGCATAAATGATGTTGGTTCAATATATACAAATCAAAATATGTGACATGCCACGTGATTATTGATTTTATAGGCATAGCAGAGTGTCCCCTCAAATGAGGCTTTCAAATAAAAGAACAATCATCAATAGATATAACATCATTAAATCAGTTGCTCACAGCTTTCAACATAAAGCAACTGGAAAGTTGAAGAGTCAACTGGGGTTTCCAGTTGAGATTTCTCTTCATGAATGGATTTTCTATGGCTGAAACTTGACTTTGTTTTCTCACTTGCAGGCACATTTATAACAAGGGGCAAAATTAGTAACCTCTGTTGAGTTAATTTACCATCTAGCAATTCTCAAGACATAATAATTTTACTCTTGGACTGTTTTGTTTTCTCTTCAGAACCTGTGACAGAGTTAGGGGATCCAACCTATTATCAGACAAGAGCCTTAAAGGACACTTTGAGACAAACTTGGGTGTGGAATGAAGTAGATAACTGTCTTCCTGAGCCAGTTTCTCCGTGAGCTCAAAATGCATGTGACAATCTACCAATATAATTTGTTATACTTTAGGCTAAATGGAGAAGAGAAAGACTATTTCCTTTCAAATTGGAAAAAGTCAAGAGTTCCTAAATATAGCACTCAGAATTGTTGTTAGAGGAATAACACAGGTAAAAGAAGCAACAAGATTGCAAATAGGTAAGAAAAATTCTACATGTTACATTTGTAGATGTTATGTTCCTATACTTTAAAAAACTCTCTGGACTCTATTAGAAAATTCTAAAAGCATATACTTTCATCAAAGTTGTAAGATACAAAAATCAATACACAAACTGAGTAACTTTTGTATGTATCAATAACAAATTTACTAAGGAAGAAATGAAGGAAATAGCCCATTTATGATAACTTCCAAAAATAATACACTTAAGCATAAATTAAAGAAGCAGAAGAAGCCAGGCGGTGGTGGCACACGCCTTTAATCCCAGCACTTGGGAGGCAGAGGCAGGTGGATCTTTGTGAGTTCGAGGCCAGTCTGGTCTACAGAGTGAGATCCAGGAAAGGCGCAAAGCTACACAGAGAAACCCTGTCTCAAAAAGCCAAAAAGAAGAAGAAGAAGAAGAAGAAGAAGAAGAAGAAGAAGAAGAAGAAGAAGAAGAAGAAGAAGAAGAAGAAGAAGAAATTTATTTCATACTGAAAATACAAATTGAAGAAGACACCAATATTTAGAAAGACATTCTTTGACCATGAATTGGCAGAAGTAATTTGTAGACCAATGTGACCTACAGATTTAATGCAATCCCCATCAATATTTTAATTATGTTCTTTGCAGAACTAGAAAATACAATGCTAACACTCATTTAGAAAAGGAAAAAAACCTCTACTAGACAAAACTATCATAAGTTGAAAGAAGAATCATGGAGGGGACATACTACCTATCTTCAATTACACTACAAATGTGTAGAGACACAGAGTGATAGCTACAGAAGCAGTATAACATTAGCACAAAAACTGACATATAATTCAAGAAAATAGAGTACAAGAACCAGGAATAAACCCACACAGCTGTACTCACCTACCTATTTTTTCATAGAATGTCAAGAACAGGAATTGGAAAAAAAATATAGTCTATTTTACTTAGGGTGTTAGAAAAACCAGATATCCACAAGCAGAATTAATTAGATCCATCAATCTTATTCTGAACAATAATCAGTTTCAAATATGTCAAAGATATTTGAGTCAGGCATAGTGGTAAACTCCTTTAACCCCAGAAGTAGGGAGGCAGAGGTAAGAAGATCTGGCTCAAGGTCAGCCTGAACCAGATATACAAAGCAAGTTCTATGACAGCCAGGGCTACCTTGTTTTGAAAAAACAAAATGGAAATGAGAAAATGAGAGGGAGAGAAAGAGCAGATATAGATATATAGATAGATAGATGATAGATAGATAGATGATAGATAGATAGATAGATAGACAGACAGACAGACAGACAGACAGATAGATAGATAGATAGATAGATAGATAGATATAGGAGAACATGAAATAGTAAAATTTCTAGAGAAGAATAAGGAAATCACTTAAAGATTTGAGACAGGGAAGAATTTACTAAAAACAGTTCTAACATTACAGTAAATAATAAAGTTAGACAAATCCAATTCTACAAAATTAAAAAATCTATACAGCCAATAAACTATCAGCAGAATAAAAAAAAGCCTATAGAACAGGAGTCATCTTTGGCAATTTACTTTATATAATGACCTATTATCTAGAATATATAAACAACTGTAAAATTAAACACCCTTCCTCCCCTCTAAAAGATCATAAATGTAGAAATGTTCTAATCAATTACTTGGCCAATAGGCTTAATAGCTAGTTCTAAAACAAAAGCATAAACAGAAAACAAACATTCTAGAAAGTGTTCAGCATCCTTAGCTATTAAGTAAATACAAGTTAAAACTCCTTTAAATTTTCAGATCAGAATGGTCACCACCGGTAAAACAAAGAAAAGGTACTGGAGGGAATGTATGGAAAGAGGAACACTTTTCACTACTGGTGGGAATGTTAACTGGAGCAATCTCTGTGAAAATCGATGAGTGGTTCCTGAAAAAAAACTGGAAATATGACAAAGATACATAAATCATGGCATTTCAGACGAGAGAGAGAGAGAGAGAGAGAGAGAGAGAGAGAGAGAGAGAGGTGATACATAAAAGAAAAAGGGGTCTTAAGTGTGCCATAAGATCAGAAGGAAGGCTACACTCAGCAGGCTACCAAAAGGGAAATGTGTAGGTCAACCTAGCCCCAAAACCTTTGATCTGCTATGCTTTCATGCCTGGAAAATATACTAGAGCAATTGTGGTACAATGCTTGTGGGAGTTACCAAGCAAAGTCTGATTTTTCTCAAGGTACATTCCATGAGATTGAACAAATACCTAACACTGCTTGGGTGACCAAGAACCAGAGACTAGATAGCCCAGAGACCTAGGTAAAACCAAATACTACTTGTCAAATAAAAAAGTACTGAACAAAATGACTCCTAATAATATTCTGCTCTAATCACAGATAAGCATAGATCATGGCCTTATTCAGGCATCATCAGAGAAGCTTCCTCCTGCAGCCAATGGGAACAAACAGAGACCCACAGCCAGACATTGTGCAGTGAGAGAGAGACCTTGGAAAACAAAACTCTAAATGGGATGACTCCATTAAATTCCATCCCTCAGAGCTCAGAAAACCCCATAGAAGAGGAGATGTCAAAAATATAAGTCAGAGGTGATAGAATACACCAGGAGAACAAGTCCTTCCTAATCAACCGAACAAAGTTCATATGAACTCAAAGAGACTGAAGCAGCAAGCCCAGGGCTTGCATGAGTCTGTATCAGGTCATCTATGTATATTAATGAATACATAGCTTTTAGTTTAGTATTTGTATGAGACTCTCAGGTGCATTAATGAGTGGGTCTCTGATTCTAGTGCCTTTCCTTGGGCTCTTATCCTTCTGTTGTTTGCCTTGTCAGACTTCATTGTAATGCTTTTTGTTTCATATTATTGTATTTTGTTTTGTTATATTTTGTTGTTATCTCTTAGAAGCCCATTCGTTTCTAATGAGAGAAAGGGAATGGATCCAGATGGGCAAGGAGGTGGAAAGTACTAATTATAATATATTTATTTATATGAGAAAGAAATGCATTTTCAGCCGGGTGGTGGTGGCGGCGGCGGCGGCGGCGGCGGCGGCGGCGGCGGCGGCGGCACACGCCTTTAATCCCAGCACTCGGGAGGCAGAGCCAGGCGGATCTCTGTGAGTTCGAGGCCAGCCTGTGCTACCAAGTGAGCTCCAGGAAAGGCACAAAGCTACGCAGAGAAACCCTGTCTCGAAAAAAACCAAAAAAACCAAAAAAAAAAAAAAAAAAAAAAAATGCATTTTCAACAAAAGGGGGAAATGTCCATCTTAACATTTAGCATAGTTTTCATATCACCTCCCTTTTACATAGTTCTTACATCACACTGGTCTGAAGCCATTCTCTACTTATTCTCCTTTCTTTCCAGGTCTACTTTATCTTACCTCACCATGTGTTACTGAAAACAACAATGCACGAAAGGTTTGAAGCTTAAGAAAACATTGCTAATCAGGTTTGACTTTAGACAGCCTGGTGATAACACAGTTTAAAAGAGTTAAATTTCATCTTCATCAACAATTTTCTGCTTTTTCTGACCTTCAATATACTTTTAAACAAATAAAATGTCTTGTTGATAGACTATTGCAATTTTCTTAGACTTCCACCCTTTTTACATATAAACGTGAAAAGCCTTGATGTTTACATATAATTTTCTGTGCAATATAGTATGGGTTGTTTTTCCTGGTTGGTAGTACATGTGTTTTCTTCTTTGTATCACTTCTGTTTAATGGGAAAAATTGCTATTGTCGCCAAAATAGAAGGGCAATCAACAGTCTGTTTTATTTCTATTTTCAGTGATTTTGTGAAAAAGGAGTTAAATTCTCCTGGGAAGATAAAGCTTATATAAAATGTGAGCACTACTGAAGACTAGGGAAAAAAGATAAGTGCTTTCTTAGGGAGAAAGTGAAAGAAATTTACAGGGGAGATTAAAAGGGAGCCGAGATATTGGGGCAGGGGGAGAAGAAAAAGCAAAAGCAGACTCAATTAACTTCTGGTGAAGATAACATGGATCCTATCTATAGAACTGGTTGGGAATATGTAACTTTTATTGGTGGGTTTATCTAGTTCACTATGCACATCAGAATTTAATGCAGCAAGGCTTCAGATGGGATTTCCTTACATTGCATTTTGCATAGTTTTAATTGACACATTATTTATGTTTGAAAAGTACTAGTAAAGCTTTTGTCAGGGAGTAAAGAGGCTGTCAAACCATGTTCTCTGAATCTGTGATGTGTAGGCTTCACTTCCGAAGATTTTACATCCTTGCTAAGAAATGGAGCATGGCAAAAAATCCAGCTGATTTTCAGAATACCAGCCTACCTTCTGCTGCCAATTCCCATGTCTTCTTATCATAGCATTATAAGCTTTTAAATTCTAGCACATTATACTATAAAGCAGTAATTTATTTTCCTGCCCTTAGTTCAGTGGCATATTGATAGTTTCCTCTCTGTAAATAAATGTCTAATGTGGTATTTAGACAACATGGAGATGAAAGTATAATGTGCCACATTCCCATAATTGAAGACATTAAAATTAATATTTGAACTGGAATAAAATTCATGAAGGTTGTTAGGCTTTGTGGGGAGGCAATGGAGGTTAGTCATATTATTGGTGGGCAGATAATGCTGAAATAAGAAAAGACACATTTGTTAAAGAGGAAAATGCCTTTGGCTATGCAGGCAAGCCCAAACAAGAGTGCAGGGCACATAGGGCTAAACAAATGGATGAGACTTTTTCTACAGCTATGCTACTCGACCGGCTAGGCTACACTACCCCCATACAGTTTTCATTTCCTCATCTGAAAAATGCTGAAAGCTAAGCCTGTCCTATGTAGTCTCATTATTATTATAATCAATGCCTAGAAAAGCACATATATGAAGATTTTGTACTTTATGTTTATGATTTAAAGATGATGCCATCACTGCTTACTTGATCCTAACAGTGGCAGGAAACATGGTCCAGATGTGAGTTTTTTGTTATTGTCATTTTGTTTTATATTGAAATGGACTTCAGAAAGTCTACGGCTTGCCCAGTTTCACATTTCAGTATATTTATTTCCTTCAAACATACTCTCTGTGGCCTTATATGGACATGTAGAAGATTGCAAATAGATCCATATCTGTCACCATGCACAAAACTTAAGTACAAGTGGATCAAAGACCTCAACATAAATCCAGTTACTCTGGACCTGCTAGAAGAGAAAGTAGGAAGTAGTCCAGAATGCATTGGCACAGGAGCACACTTCCTAAATATAACACCAGCAGCACAGGCACTAAGAGCAACGATTAATAAATGGGACCTCTTGAAATTGAGAAGCTTTTGTAGGGCAAATGACATGGTCAATAAGACAAAATGACAGCCTACAGAATGGGAAAGATTTTCACCAACCCCACATCTGACAGAGGGCTGATCTCCAGAATATGAAGCAGAGTGCTAGAGAGGTCCCCAGAAATCCACAAAGATACCTCCATTGTAGACTACTGGCAATGGTGGAGAGAGTGCCTAAGCTGACCTGCTCTGGTGATCGATGGCCGGAAAGCCTGGCTGTCATGATAGAACTCTCATCCAGTGTCTGATGGAAGCAGATCCAGCGATCCACGGCGGAGCCCCTTGTGGAACTCTGGGAGTCCAATTGGCGTGAGAGAGGAGGGATTGTATGAGCGAGAGATATTGAGACCATGATTGGAAAAAGCACAGGGACAAATAGCCAAACCAGTGGAAATGCATGAACTATGAACCAATAGCTGAGGAGCCCCCATGGAACTGGACCAGGCCCTCTGGATAAATGAGACAGTTGATTAGCTTGAACTGTTTGGGAGGCCCCCAGGTAGTGGAGCCGGGATCTGTCCTTGGTGCATGGGCTGGCTTTTTGGAGCCTGGGGCCTATGCTGAGATACTTTGCTCAACCTTGGTGTAGGGAGGAGGGGATTGGACCTGCCTTGGCTGAGTCTGCCAGGCTGGACTGACTCACCTGTGGAAACCTTGCCTTGGAGGAGTTAGGAATGGGGGGTAGATTGGGGAGGAGGGCTAGGGGGTGTAGCAGGAGGGAGGATGGGGGTCCATGGCTAATATGTGACATTAAGTTAATTATAAAATAAAAACATTAAAAAAAGCTCAAGAAACTAGATATCAAAATACTCAACAGTACAATTAAAAAATAGACTATAGAGCTAAACAGAATTTTCAACAGAAGAATCTCAAATGGCCAAAAGACATTTAAAGAATGGCTCAACATCCTTAGTCATTAGAGAAATGTAAATAAAAATGACTCTGAGATACCATCTTACACCTGTCAGAATGGCTAAGATAAAAAACACTGAAGACAGCTTATGTTGGAGAGGATGTAGAGCATGGGGAACACTCCTACATTGTTGGTGGGAATACAAACCTGTACACTCACTGTGAAAATCAGTATGGCAGTTTCTCAGAAAATTGGGAATCAATCTTTCTCAAGACCCAGCTATACCACTCTTAGGCATATACCCAAGGAATGTTCAATCATACCACAAGGACACATGCTCAACTATATTCATAGCAGCATTATTTGTAATAGCCAGAACCTGGAAACAACCCAGATGCCCCTCAACTAAAGAATGGATAAAGAAAATGTGGTACATATACACAATGGAGTACTACTCAGCAGAGAAAAACAATGACATCATGAGGTTTGCAGGCAAGTGGATGGAACTAGAAAATATTATCCTGAGTGAGGTAATCCACACTCAGAAGGACAAACATGATATGTACTCACTCATAAGTGGATGCTAGATATAAAGCAAAAGATAACCAGACTGTAACAATTCCAGGGAGGCTAGCTAGTAAGGAGGACCCTAGGAAGGACACATGGATTGTCCAGTGATGGAGAAATAGATGAGATCTACATGAGTAAACTGGGGTTGAGGGGGGTTAATGGAGGGCAAGGGATGGGGAATGAGAGCTTAGGGGAACAGGAGATTCGAGCTGGAATGGGAACAGAGTGGGAGAGCAAGGAAAGAGGTACCATGATAAATGAAGACATCATGGGAATAGAGAGAAACAGAGTGCTAGGGAGGCTCCCAGGAATCCACAAGGATGATTCCACCATAGACTACTGGCAATGGTTGAGGGGGTGCCTGAGCTGATCTACTCTGGTTATTGGATGGCTGAATACCCAACTGTCATCATAGAACCCTCATCCAGTGACTGATGAAAGCAGATACAGAGATCCATGGCTGGGTCCCAGGAAGAGCTCCAGGAGACCAATCAATGAGAGAGGAGGGATTCTATGAGCAAGGGATATCAAGACCATGACATGAAAAAGTACAAAGAGAACTAGCCAAACTAGTGGAAACACATGAACTGTGATCCAAGAGCTGAGGAATTCCCATGGTACTGGACTAGGCTGTCGTGGTATTCTAATTGTACTCTAATGTGATTTTGATTTTATGTTAATAAATAAAGTTGCCTGGGAGTCAGAGCTATTAGAGCCATAGCAAGAGTGTGGTGGTGGTGGCACATGCCTTTAATCCCAACACTTGGTAGAAGAGCTAGGTAGATCTCTGTGTGTTCAGGGATACAGCCAGCATTGGAGACATATGCCTTTAAGACCTGGAGGGCTGTACATACAGACAGTGACCAGGCAGTCACATGTTTGGGTTTACAACCAATGAGAAGGCAGAACAAAAAACTATGAAATGACTTACACACAGGAAATAGGTCCCTTTTGGGAAGCTAGGAGCTCGCAGGAGGAAGGGTAAGATTTTAGCTCTGAGCTCTGACCACTCAGCTTTCTCTTTTACATTGGTTCTGTGTTTCTTATTTAATAAGATGGTTGGTTACATCTACATCTGGCGCCCAACGTGGGGCAAGAGTTTCCATCTAAAACCTGAGTAAAAAGATTCTAAAATGGAGCTAAAAACAGTTCCTAGTTGTCTCTTTCAAGTTAGTGGCAGCATGAGTGTTTGAGCTACTATGGCGAGTTCCTGGTGTGTGCGCTTGACCTGCAGTATGGTGGGAATGAGGCCTCTGCAAGTGGCACATTAAGCTGCGTGGTGGATTTAGCCTTTGCTAGTACAAAACAAAAAAAGGTTTCTGGGCTACACGCTGCTTTGATAAAAGCTTAGACCCGCTATTTCTGAGAGCTGGCGGAAAATGTACCACCGCCATGTTGGGAAGCTGAAGTGGGCAGAGCCAGCAGCCACAGTGCCATTTCAGGCTTAAAAGGCTGCAGTTTAAAGCAATAGGCTCAAGCTAATATAAAAAATAAGCCATATAAAGATGGCTATCACACAGAGAATCTGGATTATGTTCTCTTTGATATTCATAACTGAAAAAAAAAAAACATTTGATTGCAAAAGCTGTTGAGTTATGCCAAAAATGTATATTTTAAAGGTATCTTGACTTCAAAATTTGGATGTAAGGATATGTTGCTTTGGAAAGTAGGCTTTGCTTTTGTCTCCACAGAAAGCCAGAGGCTATGGATTTGTTCCAGATTAAGATACATCAGGTTTGACCAGCCGAGACCCCCTGAAAGGTCTCCGATGACACCATGGTCCAGATGATCCAACATCCAGAAGCATTTCAAGGCAACTGGCTCAGACGATACAGCCTCAAGGACTACTCCATGATCCTTAAATTTTCTTTGTGTCCCCATAAGATACAGCGCCCCCCTCCAGCAGGAAGTAGTAAGAGAAGCTATGCTCAAATTCCCAAATATACCAAGCTGGCTTTGGGGATGTGTAAAAGTTAAAACCTTCCTTTTTGAAAAAAAAATAGGGGAAGTGCTGTGAGATGGTCTGTATGTCAAATTGCTCTAATTGGTCAATAAAAAAAAAACACTGATTGGCCAGTGGTCAGGCAGGAAGTAGGTGGGCCAAGGAGAGAAGAGAATTCTGGGAAGTGGAAGGCTGAGTCAGAGACACTGCCAGCCACCGCCATGACCAGCAGCATGTGAAGACGCCGGTAAGCCACCAGCCACGTGGCAAGGTATAGATTTATGGAAATGGATTAATTTAAGCTATAAGAACAGTTAGCAAGAAGCTTGCCACGGCCATATAGTTTGTAAGCAATATAAGTCTCTGTGTTTACTTGGTTGGGTCTGAGCGGCTGTGGGACTGGCGGGTGACAGAGATTTGTCCTGACTGTGGGCAAGGCAGGAAAACTCTAGCTACACTAGGCCCTTTGGATAAGTGAGACAGTTGTTTAGCTTGAACTGTATAGGGGGCCCCCAGGCAGTGGGATCAGGACCTGTCCCTAGTACATGAGCCAGCTTTTTGAAGTCTAGTGGCTATGGTGAGACACTTTGCACAGCCTTGGTGAAGGGAGGAGGGGATTTAACCTGCCTCAATGAAATGTACCAGGCTCTGTTGACCCCACATGGGAGACCTTGCCTTGGAGGAGGTGGGAATGGGGGGGTGGGTGTGGGGAAAGGCTGGGGGTTGAGAGGAGGGAGGACAGGGGAATCTGTGGTTGGTATGAAAAATGAATAGAAAATCTCTTAATAAACAAAAGAATCAGAAAAAAAAGAACAGGGTTTTTTTGTTGTTGTTGCTAATTAATTTGTTGCTAAGCTTCTTGATTGGTAAGTATATATAGGTTAATTGATACATATTAGGTTAGACAGCATTTTGCTTGCCAGTGGTGGAAAACAAAATTCAAGCAATTTAGGAAAAATATTTAAAAGGTGTATATTTGTATTCATCTATCTGTACTAGTTAACCTAGAAATGGTTTTAATGCTATCCACCTCTTGGTAATTATACTTTATTATGTTCCCTCCCATATTATATGGTGGTTGGTCTGTGTGACCAAGAAATTATAGTAAAATGATGGTACTAACTTCTGGGGATAAATTATAAAGGACTCTGTAAATTTTCACTTCCTCTCTCAGATTATGCAATAGTAAGAGAGATCTCTCTGATGTGCCTTGAAGGCCCTCAAGCAGCATGGTGTAGAGTCTATGTTGTGAAGATCTGAGCCCTCCACATAAGTTAATGAAGATCTGAGGCTTCTGGATAATGTGTATATATATATATATATATATATATATATATATATATATATAGATAGATAGATATATAGATATATATATAGATATATATATATAGATATAGATATAGATATAGATATAGATAGATATAGATATAGATATAGATATAGATATAGATATAGATATAGATATAGATATATATGTGTGTGTGTGTGTGTGTTCATCATGGGAAGAATCCTCTGTTCCCATTTCATTCTTTAGCTACTGTTCTTCCCAACTGACATCTTGTCTTCATTATGAGAGCTCCCAGGAGAGACTTTCCATTTAATCTGCTCCTACATTCTTGACTCTCATAAAATGTAAAAATACCACCTTTTTTTCCCTACTTTAAAATGCAATGTTTAGGGATAATTTGTGACACAGAAATGTCTACCAAATAAAACAATTGAGACATCTCATGGTAGAATTTGCTGATGTATGGTACCAAATATTCAAAGCTGTGATCAGAACAAAATATCACCCCATCTCTTGATTCTGAATTTTTTTATTCTTATAATTCTCCATGTGATAGAAACAAAGATCCCTAGGTAATTCTTGAAACTGAAAGTTTTCTTGTGCCTCCTGCCTCCCAAGGCCTCACAGTCCCGCAGCCTCTCAGACCCAAATGAACACACAGAGGCTTATATTAATTATGAGCTGTATGGCCTACTGGCTCAGGCTTCTCGCTAGCTATATCTTACATCTTAAATTAACCCATTTCTATAAATCCATACTTTGCCACTTGGCTCATGGCTTACCGCTATCTTTACATCTTCCTTTTCATGGTGGTAGCTGGCAGCGTCTCCTCCATTCTGCCTTCCTCCTTCTTCCTCTCTAGTTAAAATGTCCTGCCTAACCCTATTCTGCTTCACCATTGGCCAAACAGTGTGGTGGTATTGTGTTCACCAAAATATTGTGTACTCTAATAAATTTATCTGGGGTCAGAGAACAGACAGCCACTAGATACAAAGGCTAGAAAATGGTGGCACTCACACCTTTAATCCTAGCACTCCAGAGGTAGAAATCCCTCTGGATCTCTGTGAGTTCAAGGCCACATTGGAAATAGCCAAGCATGATGACATGCCTTTAATCCCAGAAAGCCAGCCTTTAATCCCAGGGAGTGGTGGTAGAAAGCAGGAAGATATATAAGGCGTGAGGGCAAGAAACTAGAAGCATTTTGGCCTGGTTAGGCATTTGGCTGGTTAAGCATTTTGGCTGGTTAAGCTTTCAAGCTATGGAGCAACACAGTTCAGCTGAGATTCATTCCGGATGAGGACTCAGAGGCCTCCAGTCTGAGGAAACAGGACCAGCTGAGGAACTGGTGAGGTGAGATAACTGTGGCTTGTTCTGTCTCTCTGATCTACCAGCATGGACCCCAATAACTCGCCTCAGGTTTGATTTTATTAATAAGAATTTTGAAGATTCCTGCTACAAAACAGCTTTATTTATCAACCAATCAGAGCAATATATTTTCACAGCATACAAAAAGACATTTCCCCATCAAATTCTAGTACACATTAATTTACAATTTTTAATGTTATATGAAAAGTAAGATCTTCTATTTCATGCTATATTGATACATGAAGTTGATTATGAAATACATGTGTTTTTATTTCTGTGGCCACCTAGAGCCTCATGTGTGCTAGTCAAGCTCTTCATCAAGAACTATATACCCAGGCCCTACTATTTTTCCTAAAGTAAACATATTTTCAAAGTTAGTTTGGGAGTCACCCTCTTGACCTTATTAGGTATCCCAAGTATCTAAGATAAAAGTGTGTACTAACCTCATTCAGCTCACACCATAGTTTTTTAATTGTGCATATTTATGAGGTACAGTGAGGCATCTCAGAAAATCCATATAATGTATAATGATTTTATGAGGGTTAATCATCAAGTATATTACTTCAAACAGTGGATTCCATACTTTCATCATTGCAAATATTGTTAAAATACAGACGCTGATATTTTTCAGTAAAGATTTACTTTCTTTTGGATGGGTATCATGTACTAGAATTACTGGATGATAAGAGTCCTATTTCTAGGTTTTGGACAACGTCTACACTGTTTTCTCTAATAGGTGCATGGAGTTGCAGTCCTGCCAACGGTACATGAGGAAGCATGCAGCTAAATTCCTATCTGTGGTGTGTGGTAGTTTCTCTGCATCTTTAGCACCACTGGTTTATTTTGTCCTTTAAGGAATAACAATGTAGTTGTGGCATGCTAATCTCACTAAGGTTTTGAGGTGACTTTCACTGTGATATTCAACATTTTCTCAGACACTTGCCAGCTGTTTGTATTTACTGTGTGCTTTTGAGAAATATCTATTCAGATCATTGACTCGTTTTCTAGGCATATTGTTAATTTAATATTCTTTGTTGTTGAGTCATTTGAATGTCTGTTATAGACTGGATATAAACTCCTTGTCAAATATACAGTGTGTAAAATTTTCTTCTATTTTGTGATCTGTTCACTCTTTGAATATGTATGTATATAATCTTCCTATCTATATCATCTTTCATATATGTGTATCATTTTCACTTGATATAATATAATAAATGCATTTCTGTTTTGCTACCAATGTTTTGGAATCATATCACCCAAATTTAGCTTAGATCAACATTCTGAAGTATTTTCCCTGTTTCTTTAACTGTTTTATTGCTTGGAATTTTGCAGTAAGTGTTTGTTCTGCTTTGAGTTGAGTTTTTAAATATGGTGTGAGATAGAAGATTGACTTCATTGATCTCCATATGGAAATCTAGTTCGCCAAGCATCATTTATTCAAAGGAGAGACTGTTTTTCAGCATGCGCTCTTGGTTCCTTTTGAAGAATTAGATGGATGTAAATACAATATTTAATTCAGGTTCTATGCTCTGTTTCATTGATCTATGTATATTTTATGTCAGCATCATGCTGTCTTGGTAATTGTAGACGTTAGTATGCTTTGGTATTTAAGTTTCCAGCTTAGACTCTTATATAAAATACTAAATAATGTTATTTGGGATGTATGCTACCTTTTAGACCAACATTTCGAGGTAGAAATTCACTCCAGGTTACTCTTTGTGGTCTTATTTTACCATGAGAACTATGTAATAATGAATTGCATATACTCTGTTGAGGAAACGAGAACATCATGGGCAGACAGCCCCATACAATCATGCTGAATAAAAGTGAGTCTGTTCGCAATAAAATGGAAAACTAGATGATAAAATAACATGTCTGTTACAGGACAGGTGTTAACAACAGAACTATAAGAATAAGTTTGTGCCATTTACACTTTCACTGAAAGAAGAACATTTCTCAATGGGCTAGCTGTAGGTGAGTTTGCAGGTACTGGGGTAGTGCTTTCTGGAAGGGTTGGTTTAGTATTTGCTGCTGGGGAAAAAGGCAACATGAGTTTTAAGATTTTTGATGAATCCATCTCAACTATTCTGTTTTGTGGTTTTAGATTCATTTGTAGATGAAGATTTTATAAGTTGGTGACTTGAATCCACTCTGTTTTGGGAATGGACATTCATAACACAGTTTTTGGATATAAAGATGGCACAAAGCATTCATGAAGCCCCCGATATACTCCATTCCCTCGGCCTTCAAGACATTTCAGAGTAGAATCATCAGGCTTCCTATAGCTTCATGTACTGGAGATCAAGTATCCTGCTCTACCTGTGCCACAACATTATACAAATCATTATCAAATACTTAACCATATCATTCTTCAAAGAAGAAGTTGTGATAGCTGTTAACCCACTCACCTTTAAAAATTCCTAAGAAATAAACCCATAATACTTGCTATCACAATTTACCTTTTCACCCCTCTCCCCAGCTCAGTTTCAATGCTTGAAGATGTTTAACACCTTTGTTATAAGGCTTGGTGTAATGCTGGTGTCAATGACCCACAGGTCCTCTTTCCAACCACTTCTTACTACTTTTATACAGTTCTCTGTCTAAGCCATCTGCATTCCTCCCATGAATTACAGCAGTGTTTATCCATTTCTTTTATAATCTCCAATTTAATGCCTGGGCTAAAGTTGACTTTCTGACACCTAAAGCAAAATGCATGATTTTCCTCATCAAAACTGTCTTAGTTATGGTTTCTGTGGTCTTGAGACACCATGACCACAGAAACTCTTATAAAGAAAAACATTTAATTGAGGTGGCAGCTTACAGTTCAGAGGTTCAGCCCATGATCATCATGGCAGGGTGCATGACTATGTTCAGGCAGACATAGTGCTTGCTACATCTTGATCAGAAGGCAACAGGAAGTGGACTGTGACACTGGATCACATCTTGAGCATAGGAAACCTCAAAGTCTCTCCTCACTGTGACACACTCCCTTCAACAAGGCAATACCTACTCCAACAAAGCCACACCTCCTAATAGGACCATTCTCTACAAGCTTGTGGGGGCCAATTATGTTCAAAGTATCACAAAATCCCTCTTCTATTTGACTAGAATACAATTTTTTTTTTTTTTTTTTTTTTTTTTTTTTTTTTTAGTTTTTCGAGACATGGTTTCTCTATGTAGCTTTGCGCCTTTCCTGGAACTCACTTGGTAGCCCAGGCTGGCCTCGAACTCACAGAAATCCACCTGCTTCTCTAGAATACAATTTTAAGGCCCTTACCATAGCTGATAAAAATGACACATGGTCTGATAACACGTCTGCAATTGTACCTCTGACTACTCATCACCTCCTTTTCTGTTCTTGAGATAATGAACTTTGTGGTGTTTCTCAAACCTGCCATATTAAATTCTTATCCTAGACCCCTTTGCACTTTGCCTTTCAAACTCTCCTGTCTCACACCTGCATACATTTTAGTGCCTTGTTCAGATTTCTGCTCAAGCAACTGGGAATTGCCTGGTTTAATAAATAAATAAGATTACATAGTCTAATAAAGTTTACATAGTCACCATGCAGGTTATTATTCAATAAAACAATACAATAAAAAGCAGTGATTACATGTTTCATTATACAACAAAATTTACATAACCAATTAAAATTTTTGAATTAAAAAGCAATTGCATCATTTCCCCCTTCCCTCTCCTCCATCCAGTTCCTCCAGATGTACCTCCTCACTTGTTCCCTTTCCAAATCATGGTTTCTTTTCCTTTGAGTATATACCCAGAGGTCATAAATTTAGATCTTTAAGACAAAAGAAAATCTACAGGCAAACAAAAACAGTCTTAGCACATGATTCCATGGGAAAGAAAGTTAAACAACCACTTACAGTTTTCAGAGATTATCATACAGAAAGTAGAAAAAATCAGAAACATGTTTAACATGTCGCATTAGACAAATCTAATATCCAAGTAAAAGCCTGGATCATTGGAATATATAAAGGACTAATTAATTGATAATATCTGAGAATATCTGAGAAATTTTCTAAAAATTCATTATTTGCTGTGACCTTGAGAAATAAGGATCACTTTTTAGGAATTACTATGGGAGAGTCATTTCTGCAAAATAATTAATCTGAACCTTGGTTGGTTGGGATTTAAATAAGTGAAGCACATTCCAGCATGATTCTAACAAGTACAGTATTTCTGACAAGAAAATTTACACAGACTTAGGCTATGCATTTGTAGAAATACTTCTACTTTAGTTTTAGAACACATAGGCATTTTCATGGAAGTTTGCTGCGTTTCCTTGATCAGTATTGTGTGCTTTGCTGGGAGAGATGAATTTCTTTCATTCATAGCAGAGTGGCATCATCTCACATGTGAGACCTGTGACTATATTTATTGCTGTTCCCATAGCTACACTGCAGTGCTTGGATTTCAGGTCTGCAGTAGTTATCTAGAATCCTGGTAAAACGGGCAGCATTCCTTGGGACTGAAGTGTTTCAAAGTGGTTCTAATGAATCATTTCACAGTATGCTTTGAGTTAAACAGAGTTTATCAAGGCTAAAGAACTAAAGATTGATTTTTGTTGTTGTTATTGTTGGTTTGTTTGTTTTTGTTTTGCTTTTACTTTGTAATTTACATCCAAACATTTTTTGATTTAATAGGCCCCTCATCTTTTGGCACCTGCCCATATAAAAGGTAAGCTCTGATGTTGCAGGAATCTTAAAAGTTCTTATTAATAAAGTCAAACTCGAGGCGAGTTATTGGGGTCCATGCTGGTAGATCAGAGAGACAGAACAAGCCACAGCTATCTCACCTCGCCGGATCATCAGCTGGTCTTGTCTCCTCAGACTGGAGGCCTCTGAGTCCTCATCCCAATGGCTCTCAGCTGAACTGCTGCTCAAAGGCCTGAATGCTTAACCAGCCAAAATCATCTAGTTTCTGGTCCTCACGCCTTATATATCTTTCTGTTTTCTACCACCACTCCCTGGGATTAAAGGCTGGCTTTCTGGGATTAAAGGCGTGTGTCACCATGCTTGGCTATTTCCAATGTGGCCTTGAACTCACAGAGATCCAGAGGGATTTCTATCTCTGGAATGCTAGGATTAAAGGTATGAGTGCCACCATTTTCTAGCCTTTGTATCTAGTGGCTGTCTGTTCTCTGACCCCAGATAAATTTATTAGAGTACACAATATTTTGGGGAACACAATACCACCACATTCTGACACAGAGAAATTCTCACTTAGCTTTGGAATGTTTCTTGTGATGGCTACTCATATGTTTTTACAGAGTAGCCCACGTAGTAGGCAAATCTTAAGGCAGGGTTGCAGTGTTAAGAAAGTCTGTCAACTTTCGGGAGCATCAAATTAAATTCTCAGCCACCCTTCTTCCTAGTTCTGTACCTGGGTGGTCATAAAATTTCCATTCCTACCTGTGAGGGTGACTTGAAACCTAACAGTTTTTAAACCATGAGGACAATTGTTTTCTTCCTGTCCCTAACTGTGCACATGCATGGTTTGGCTCAGATTCAACTTGTCTCAGACTAGCGTTTGTTAATGAACCCTTTCCCACCGTTGGAAAATGTCTTCACCACAGTGCCCTAGGAATGTTGAAATATTCACCTTTCCGAAACTCCTCTCTTGACAGTACGTGTCATACCTGACCATTTCTCTGTACTTCAGTGACTGAATTTGTAAACTCTGGGCTGGTTGGAACTGGTGTTGTTTTCCACTGTAGCCTCGTCTCCACTTTTTGGCTGGCACTAATAGTCTTAGACATATTTACTGAATCTACAGCTAAATTATGTGGAAAAAAGAAGGCTGTCTTTATTTGTTTTCTCATATAAGACAACTCTGAACTCATGGAAAGTGTCAAAATTGGTAAAAAGATAGAGCTAAAGATGTGGTTTCTGCTTTATTGGTCAGGTAGACAAGTCTCTTAAACAAGTTAACATCTTTGATATTCAGTTGACATCTCTCAAAGATAGTGTTAAATATTCATATGTGCATAGCCTAGAACAGTAGTAGAGACCTTCAATCTTAGCTGCTCAGGAAGCTGAAAGGAGAGAGTGCCAAGTTCTAACTCAGTGATTCAAGACCAGTTTGGGTAATAGAAGGAGACCCCATGTGAACAATAGGCAACAAAAAAACTTCAGATAGGATTTTTTTCTTTTTATCTTTCATTAAGAGAACATAAATGAAAAGCCTAGTATCTATTCAGTATTCATAAACTGTAGTTTTATCTGTAGACACAAATGACAATAATGTAAAATCAGGCTATAAGTAAATGATATCCCTTATTTATTGTGAAACCATCATTGTCTGTTAATATTAAATTTTTTAAAAAAGCATCCAATGTTCAGTAAAATGTCTTACAGGGTGAGATATTTTTGTTTATTTGCTTTTTAAATATGAAAAACTTAAGAAAGTGAATCCCAGGAGTGTATGCTGTGTCAGTTGCCTGTGTTAAGAAGAGGTGGGCTGGGGGGAAGGCGGGAGTGGGGAGAACAAGGGAATCTGTGGCTGATATGTAGAATTAAATTATATTGTAAAATAAAATAAAATAAAATAAAGAAGAGATTAAACACTTAAGTATGGGCAGAGTATGATGACTTAATCTTTGTGGAACAAAGAATATTTTGAAAAAAGGAATCAAGTTATTAATTTGTGGTAAAAGAAACTATTAACTCCTTTTTCTTTCTGCAGATGCCTCTGAGGAATAAAAGGAAAATTGCAAATACCTTTGGGAACTGATGACAGACTGCTCATCTCCATACAAGATGGCTTTATGAAGGCTTCTAAGCTTCATAGGTTGAGAAAGGATTAATCTCCTGGATGCTTTTGTCTTGACATCAGGGTCTCCTGTGCAAAAAGAGCAATTGATCAATGTTTTTTGCTGACTGCTGTCATCATCTCTTTTCAGGTGGACTGCTCTGGCTGACAAAGAAGCCCTTTGAGAGCTTATAAATAAGCCCATGACAGTCTTAATATCAGAAAGGTTTGTTGGCTGGGTATGAGGCTATTAGTGGAAGCATTACTTCAAAGGCATATGGGAAATTTTGGGAAAAACTCAAAGTTATGGCTTTGGGTGATTCATACAAGGGTAGGAACACTAATGGAACCAGAGTAAGTTACTAACTTCTTGCTAAAGGACACACAGTCATTGTAGGAAGGCATCAGACCATGGATCATGCTGATACCACATGGTATGCAGGAACACCTGTCATCTTGCAATGGCAGAGGGGCCACTTCTAAATTTATTATATACATTAATTTGATTACATAGTGATATATTCATTAGACATATGACCACAGGTCTAATTTAAGGGCGGACTTAAAGCCACCTGATTGCTGATTAACATTTCATTTATTCTCTTCCAATGTATTTGTGTAGATAAATTAGATGTAATTTCCAAGTAATAAAACTTAAGTGGTATAAAATCTCAAGGTTACTAGATTAAAAGTGAATGGAGATACTTAACCACATCATTGAGCTCTTGAAGGAGGTAGTGTGTATCAGTATCATAAGCACAATTTAAGAATTGGTTGATAAATAAAATGCTGCTTAGCCAATAGCCAGGCAGGAAGTATAGTATAGTCAAAACAATGCCTTTGTTTTGTGAGGTCCATATACATTCTCATAGTAAAGAACCTTTATTCTTCAATTCAGGATGGTTTTATTTTCATATACTATCCAGGGATGCTTTTAAGAAAACTAGCAAGATGGGAAGATGACTATTTAGTGACAAGCACTCCAAGAGTATGAAAACTACATCCTATGGTGTGTATATAAGCTGAAGAAAGTTTTTACTCTCAGATCTTTCTAAAATAATCAAGACCCTAAAATGTCACCAGATCAAGTTTGTTTACCTCTGTCACACATATATGAAGACATTTTTAAGTACATAAATTATTATTTACTGTAGTATCAATGAACATCTTATCAAAATACCATGGTATTAATGAACATCTGGTCAAAATACATATTTATTAATTCTAAGAAAATTATTGAACTTAGAATCTAACAATATGTTGTTATGTAACTTAAATTATTTCCCAGTTGTTTCAAATGCAGTAGTATCTGAATTATGAAGTGAAATACTCTTTATATTAAGAAGTAAGACATGAACAGAAGGCTGCCCATTCTGGGTTTGATATAGCCCTTTTATTGTGGCTCATTAATGAAGTTTACTACTTTTAAAGGTTTGGCCCAATAGGTTTGAAGTAGTCCACTGGAATATGGACAAACTTTTATAATTCTGAATTATTAATTCATGAAGGATGGCTGAGATAGAATGTAGAAGGAGGAAAGATCAGAAGATTGCTGATGATTGTTTCATGCTCTGGAAAGAATCTGTCATTCTAGGTTGTAGCTGGAGTTTTCCTGTGTCCACTTGGCTCCTGCATTCCACTCAGACCCAAGTAAACACACAGTGGCTTATATTACTTATAAACTGCATAGCCATGGCAGGCTTCTTGCTATCTAGTTCTTATATCTTAAATTAACCCATTTCTATTAATATGTAAGTTGCCATGTGGCTTGCGGCTTACCAGTACTTTTACATCTAGTTTCCTCTCTGTCTGTCTATCGACTCCTCACTCAGCCTTTCTGGTCTCAGAATTCTCTTCTCTGCTTGTCCTGCCTATACTATACTTCCTGCCTGGCTACTGGCTAAGCAGCATTTTATTTATCAACCAAATCAGAGCAACACATTCACAGCATACAGAGTGATATCCACAGCACTAGGTAATCACCTCACTGTCAGTAAAGAGAATATGAGCAGATGTCTTTCTGTTGTGTGCCTCCATTGATTTCTCAGTCAGTCGTGTGTGTGTGTGTGTGTGTGTGTGTGTGTGTGTGTGTGTGAGAGAGAGAGAGAGAGAGAGAGAGAGAGAGAGAGAGAGAGAGAGAGAGAGAGAGAGAGTTTGTGTGTGTAATCTGAGGCATATGCAGAGAACTAGTTTCTTATCTTGTTTTTTTTTTTTCTACCTGGTGCTGGGAGTCCGGGTATACTGGAAGACTCATATTTGCCAATTTTGCCCTCTGGTATATGAGCAAAAGGGAACTATCCTAAGATTTGGTAAAGGCATCATTTCAAGTCCCATTTGTCTTCCCTGACGGAACATCAAGGCTAACTGTGTGAGTGGCAGCAACTTTGGGCACCCCCTGTTTCCATTTACCCTTCACTGCCTTATTTTCAGTAAGCCCTGCTCCTTCTGTGTGTCTACAATCCAGGATGTCTTCACGATATATTTGTTCATTCTCAAAAATATCACATCCCTTCTGAAAGATTCATTTTTATATTTTTCCACTTTTATCTGTGCTATCTGCTTTATTTTTATCAAGTTAGTTCTGTTTTCCAGGATGGCAACTGGCTTGTACATATTAATATTTTCAATAAATGTAGCTTAAGGTGGGAAGCTGAGATAAGCTCAGCTGCAAGTGTTTGTAAGATCCAGTTTTATTTATTGTTCTTTCTGAAGTAATGCTAAATTGTTTCCAGCTGCAAATGTTATCAATAAAATTAATCAGAGCTTATAGTTAAGGGTAATGCAATATCTACCAAAGTTAACTTTTCCAAAACCTGGAAAAAAAGAATAGAAAAGAAAAGCAGTTTGGTGTTAATATAGTATTTCTTCCAAAAAAAATTTAATAATGTTGATGACTCAAGCTTAAATTTCCTGATACACCATTATATATTATATTTCTATATAAAATAAAAATCCACCTATTGAAGGTTTTTTTCCTTGAAATACATATTTTCTCTGTATATCTCATGAAATGATATATATTTTTACTATGATTGTGCTACAGAATAAATGTTCTCATATAAATCATAATGGAGAAATTGTAAATGTTTTTTAGATTTAAAACTGAGAAAACATAAGAACATTGTATATCTCGAAAAGAGTGTTTTGATTCAACGTGTTGAGATGACCCATTAGAGTAGCATTGTTGTCTAGAATGCAAATGTTTGGAAGCTCATAGAAACATATTTTTACAGAGTTAAACACAAAATTTGAGCAACATGCAAAAGTAGTAGATGATTTGTGCTTTCCTCAACCAAGTTTTTCCAAAAGTATTTTGTGAGTCTGCTGGGGGTACCAAAAGAGAACTTTGGTTAGTATTAGAGATGGTGGGGGGAAGGGAGAAGGGAAAAGAGAGAAGTGAAGGAAGAGAATACACACACACACACACACACACACACACACACACACAAACACACATATACATATAAACACATACACAAACACACACATACACACATACATATACACACACACATATATACATACTATACTCATAGATCAGTTTAGCTATTATCAGAGAAACTTCCTCCTGCAGCAGATGAGAATAAATACAGAGATCCACAACCAGACATTAAACAGAGAGTGAGAGACCTTGAAACACTCAGCTGAAAAGGGATATCTACATTAAATCCCTCTTCTCAGGGCTTAGGAGACCCTATGAAAGAGGAGGCAGAAAGAGTGTAAGAGCCAGAGAGGATAGAAGACATCAAGAAAACAAAACCTACTAAATTAGAATGATTGGCTTCGTTAGCATTACTATTGCTGTGATAAAACACCATTACCAACAAAACCTTGGGAGGAAAGGGTTTATTTGGCTTGTATTTCCATATCACTGTTCATCATCAAAGGATGTCTGGACATGCATTTAAACAGGGAAGGAACTTGAAGGTGGGAACTGATGAGGCCATGGTGGGATGCTCTTTACTGGCTTGCTCCACATGGCTGGCTCAGCCTGCTTTATTATAGAACCTGGGACCACCAATCCAGGTTGGCACTACTCACAATGATCTTGACTTTCCCTATCATTCACTCATTAAGAAAATGTCCTTCAGGTCAATGTTATGGAGGCATTTTCTTAATTAAGGTTTTCTCCTCTCAGATGATTTTTGTTTGTGTGAGATTGACATAAAACAATCCAGCAAAGTGATCAGAGCTCATACGAACTTACCAAAGATTGAGGCAGCATGCACAATCCTGCAAAGGTGTGCCCCAGGTCCTCAGTTTATCTATTGAGGCTTTCAGTTTAGTGCTTTGTGGGATTCCTGAGTGTGTGAAAAGTGGATCTCTGCTTCTGGTGCTTTCTCTTGTGCTCTTTTCCTTTGTTTGTTTTGTTCAGTTTTGCTGTGTTAATTTTTGTTTTGCTTTATTTTATTAGTTTTACCCCACAGAAGCCTGTTTGGTTTCCAAAGAGAAACAGAAAGGTAGTGGATCCAGATGGGAGAGGATGTAGACATGAACTGGGAGAAATATAGGGAGAGGCAACCATAATCAGGATATACTATGTGAGAAAAGAATCTAATTTCAATAAAAAGAAAAAAAATACAGACAAAGGAGCTCAGGCATCCATGATTTCAAACCTTACAATCTAAGTTCTGAATTACATTTCCCAAGTCACACATGGTAGAAGCCAATAATTGTCTCACTCAAGATGTCCTCTGATATTTATCCACATATGATCGCACACATATGACATATGCATGTGAATACACACACAAATCTGTCTCCCTGTCTCTGTCTTTCTCTCTCTCACACACACATGCACACACCACAGAAAGACATAAAAATTAATAGAAATGTAATGCAAATTTAGAAAAATATACATATGGATGAATTTGTGCAAATTAATTAGTCTAAGAAGAAAGTTATTTCAAAGAATTAAGAGAATCTATCTTGTAAGAAATATTTGAACAAGTTGAGTGCCATTTTTTCTTAAAACAAGTGTAGCAGCAACAGAAAAAAAAATGAATCAGTAATGTCCCAACTGTAGAAAAACTAGATTTGTTTTGACATATTCAGACAGACTTTGTTGCCTCACTCATTCTTAAATATACATTGAAGAATAGATATAATGATAACATATGTACACTAATGGCATCTGTTTTTTCACTGTTAAATCTTTATGTTAATTACAGAGTTCCATAACATATCAGAAACATGATTTATAAAATTCCTTCTCATATTTTTATATAGATTTTTTTCTATTTTCTGTTCTACATAGTGAAGTAATTATTTTGATTTAGAGAGCTCTTCCCTGACAATAAAAATAATTTTCTTAAAATGCATAGTAAAAGTAATTTTGTTGCATAAAATATATGTCATATAAATGTATATGTATGTACACAGAAGCACATTATAACATATACTGTAAATATGTATATATATGATATATTTTTCCATATGGTAGAAATAAGTTTACAATTTCACAGAATATTCAAATATTCTTGTCTTATTACAGCTTTGTCAGCCATTATTTGATCTTTTTATTTCCAAAATTGAGAGGAGGGGAAGAAATCAAACAACTTTTCTTTCCTGTTTTTTTTTCATAATGTCTAATTTTATTTATATTTTTATTTTAAATTTATTTTATATCCTGAACAATCACAGTTTGCCCTCCCTCCCCTCCTCCAAGTTCCTCCCCATCACCTCCCTATGATCTCTTCAATTCATTCCTCCTCCAGTTACTGCTCAGAAAAGAGTAGGCTTCCCATGGACATCAACCCAACATAGCATATCAAGTCCATTTCACCTCCCCTTGTGTTAAGGCTGGACAAGGCAACCCGGTATGAGGAATAGTGTTCCAAAAGCTAGCAGAAACGTCGGAGAGACAGCCGTGGCTCCCACTGTTAGGAGTCCCACAAGAAGAACCAGCTACACAACTGTCTCATACATGTAGAGTGCCGAGATCAGTCCCATGCAGGCACCCTGGTTGTTGCTTCTGGCTCTGTGAAGGCTTATGAGGCCAGGTTAGTGATTCTGTCGGTTTTCTTGTAATGTCCTTGACCACTCTGGCCCTACAAACTGTTGTCCCTCTCTTCATCAGGACTCCCCAAGTTCTACTTAATATTTGGCTGTGGGTCTCTGCATCTATTTCCATAGATGTAGCCTCTGATAACAACTGGATAGGCACCAATCTACGAGTATAGCAGAATGTCATTAGGCATCATGAAATTGAGATGTTTTTTTATTATTTATTTATTTATTTATTTGCCAGTGGTGTTTGATTCTATCCTAGGTCTCTGGGATATCCAGCTTCTGTGTCCTGGCACTCCAGGAAGTGTCAGGAGTGTGCTCATTCTCAGGGTAAGGATTTCAGGATGTACCGGGCATTGGTTGGCCAGTCCCACAATTTCTGTGCCACCTTTACCCTAACACATCCTATAGGCAGGGCAGAATGTAGGTCAGAGGTTAAGTGGCTGAGTTGATATCCCAAACCATCCCCTGGAAGTCTGGCCTGGTCACAGGAAATGTCCAGTTCATGCTATGTTTCTGCTGTTGTGGGGAGCCTTAGCTGAGAGCATCCTTGTAGATTCTAGGGAGTTTTCCTTTGTAATCGGTTTCTACCCGACACCAAAATGCTACCCTTTTAGTACTCTCATCCCACATGCCACCTGATCCTTCATGTTCCTATCCCGACTTGCCTCTAGCCCACCTGCAGAATCCATTCTATTTCCCCTTCTCAGAGAGATCTAAGCATCCTCCCCAGGCTTCCTTATTACCTAGACTCTCTGGGTCTGTGGATTGTGGCATGGTTATCCTTTACTTTACAGCTAAT
Organism: Peromyscus leucopus; assembly: GCF_004664715.2. NCBI lineage: Eukaryota > Metazoa > Chordata > Mammalia > Rodentia > Cricetidae > Peromyscus > Peromyscus leucopus. The sequence continues at coordinate 38,043,712 of NC_051064.1, forward strand.
ATCCACTTACAAGTAAGTATATACTCACATTTTCTTTATCCATTCCTTGGTTGAGGGACATCTAGGTGTTTCTAGGTTCTGGCTATTACAAATAAAGCTGCTATGAATAGAGCTGAGCAAGTGTCCTTGTGGTATGACTTAGCATCCTGTGGGTATATGCCCAAGAGTGGTACAGTTGGGTCTGGAGGTAGAGTTTTCCGAGAAACCACCATATTGATTTCTAAAGTGCTTGTATAAGTTTGTAGTACCACCAGCAAGGAAGGATATTCCCCTTGCTCCACATTCTCATCAGCATGAGTTGTCTCTTGTGTTTCTGATTTTAGCCACTCTGACAGGTATAAGGTTAAATCTCAGAGTCATTTTGTTTGGTAGTCTCTTGATCACTAAGGATATGAAACATTCATTTTAGTGTGCCTTCTGTAGGACTTGATTTGTGGATAGGTGTTGTTTAAATTTGAATTTGACATGAAATATCTTCTTTTCCTCATCTATGGTGATTCAAAATTTTGGTGGGTATAGTTGTCTGGGCTGGCATTTATGGTCTCTTAGAAGTCTGCGAGATATCAGTCCAGGACCTTCTGGATTTTAGAATCTTTATTCAGAATTTGGATGTGATTCTAATATGTCTGCCTTTTTTTGTGACTTGGCCTTGTTCCTTTGCAGCTTTTAATACTTTTTCTTTGTTCTATCTATTGTTTTTACTATTATGTAGTGCATGGATTTTTTTTTCTGATCCAACCTTTTTGGTGTTCTGTAAGCTTCTTATACCTTTATGGGCATCTCCTTCTTTAGGTTAGATTTTTTTTTCTTCTATGATTTTGTTAAATATTTCCTCTGGATTTTTGAGCTGCAATTCTTCTCTTTCTTCTATTCCTATGTTTGGTCTTTCCATAGTGTCCCAGATTTCCTGGGTGACTTGTGTTAGGAGTCTTAGATTTAACATTTTCTTTTACTGATTAATCCATTCCTTCTACTGCATCATCAATGCTTGAGATTCTTTCTTCCATCTCTATTCTGTTTGTGATTTTTATGTCTGTACTTCCTGTTTGCCTACCCAGATTTTCCATTTCCATAATTCCCTCACTTTGTGTTTTCTTTATTGCTTCTATTTTGATTTTCAGAATTTGAGTAGCTTCCTTCACCTTTCTTTCTTAGTTTTCTTGGCATTCTTTAAGTGATTTATAGGTTTCCTTTATTTTTTGGTTGTCTTTTCTTTATTTCTTTAAGGGAGTTTTTCATTTTCTCTTTAAAGACCTCTATCATCTTCATAAAGTTGTTTTTAAGATCTTTTTCTTGTGCTTCAGCTGCTTTGGAATATTCAGGTCTTGCTGTCATGGGATAACTGGGCTCTGGTGTTAGCATATTGCTCTGGCTGATGTTGATTGCATTCTTACACTGGCATTTAGACATTTGCTTTTGGGATGATTATTGGACTAGGTCTTGATTTCTGAGTTTTTCTTTGTTGGATGGGCGTTTTGCTCCTTTGTTTCTGTTTCCTTTTTGGACTTTTAGCTGTGACCTGAATTTCTAGTGGCCTGCCTGACTTCAGGTCTAGTAGGGACTCTCTGTCCAATTTTGGAGCTGGCCTTCTGGTGGTTAGCTTGGCTTTTGGTGCAGCTGGGGTCTCTGTTACTCTGCCTGGTGTGGCCTGTTTTTATGACTGTTGTCATCTGCACCTGTTCTTCCAATTGGTGTGGTCTCTACCTGAGATGCTGACATCCATTCCTCAGACTGATGTGGCCTGTACTGGAGCACAGGAATTCTGTTGGAGTTGGGGTCAGGGCCCAACAGAGGTGCTAGTGATGAAGTGAGGGGTGGGGGGGGCATGCTGAGGGATAGGGTCTGGGGATCAGAATCTGCAGAGTAGGGCAGCTCAGCTAGTAGGCAGGTCACTCACCTGTTCTGACTCCAAACAATTTTAAAGTTATCCATTGTTTATCTTGTTCTACTTTTCCAATGGAAATTTACTGTCTATTCATTTTGGGCTAATATTCATAAACAGTTTTCTAGGCACATTGATTTGAAATAACTATGTTTTATGAAGACAGTTTTAAACAAGATCGTGTAGAACTTTTGAGTAAGCCATTACACCTCTTTGTTGTTTTGTTTTGATTTTGTCTTTTGAGACAGGGACTCACTGTTATATACCTCTGGCTGTCCAGGAATTTGATATGTCTACAAGGCAGGCCTCAAACTCATAGAAATCCACCTGCCTCAGCCTCCAAATGCTGGAACTAAATGCATCCATCCATGTTCAGAATGCTGGAACATGTGCCATCCATCACACTCGGCCTTACACTGTTAATTTTTTTTGTGGGAAATTTTTCAGCAATAAACTGAAGCTCAAAATGCATGTTGACATTGCAGATTATTTTTTTTTACTTTGGAAAGAATTTTTGTTATATGCACCTTTCAAGAAATCAATTTATTTCATCTAAACACAAAACTTGATTGATATAAATGTGTTTATAATATCCCTTCAGCAGCTTACTGATGCCTCTGGAGTCTGTTATCTAACTTCTCTTATTTCCAAGTTTCACTTTTTTTTGAGGTTTTATCCATGAATACTGTAATTATATCATTTTCACCTCACACCACTCTCTGCTGTCACAAGCACTTTCTGTGACCTTCCAACTCCCTCTCAAATTTATGACTTCTTATTTAATTATCATTACATTTGTATGTAACTATATATATATATATATATATATATATATATATATATATATATATATATATACAAGCAATAATTACATACCTTGCTAAGTACATTTAGTGTTGCATTTTTTAAATATGTATTGAGGGCTAATCACTTGGGATTATGAGGGGACTCATCCCCATAGAAAATTCTATTTTATTTACCAGTCATTACTTGTCCATAGCCATTCAACTAGTGTTGGTGCTTTGTGAACCAACCTACTCCATCCACATTTGGATATTAACTGAAATTTCATTGTGGAGGTCTTGTGTAGGTAACAGTATGGAAGACAATATATCACAGCAGATGTCTTGGTTTCTGGCCCTTAGAATCCTCTGTCCTCTCATCCACATGGTTTTCTGAGTTTTAGGTTGAGGTTTTGTGTTGCAGAACTATCAACTGGGGGTTGGCATCATGTAGTTCATAATTTTTCTGCATTTTGACCATTTGTGGATTTCTGTAATAGTGTCTGCTGCAAAACAAAGTTTATTTGGTGATGACTGAGATAAGTCATCTTTACATGTAAGATCACTTACCTTTTCATATAAGAATACACGTATAGAATGCAGTTAGAAATTATACTGATTCAGGAAAAGTGGCAATAGTAGGGTCTGCTCTAGGTCCATAATATCACAAGCCATGCGAAGTCAATTAGGTATTAGTTACCAAGTACTAATTCTCTCCTACTGAGTAGGCCATATGTACAAATAGCTGTTGGTGACTCATAAGATGTATGTGCCACTGTGGAAAACTCAGGCAAATCATGCGATACTGGTTATTCTTGTGGTTTGTAGGGCTTAGAGCTCATTAGGACTATTAATTGCTTTTCTTCCTTAGTAGTTTTTATAGCACCTTCAGATAGTATGAACTAGCGTAGGAAGGAGGCTTTCAGTTTAGTTCCAGCTGGATTCCTCCATGTTCTGTGCATGAAGTGTCTTTGGGAATGAAATCTTCAAGTTTGGGAAGTCAACAAAGAGCAAGTGCAAACCTATATTATTTTGGGATTCTTCAGGATTTTACTGACCAACAGCTTGAAGGGAGGCTTTCCATGCTTAATTCTAGGTTTCTTGTCAGGTAGTCTGTTGTTCTTATGAGCAGCATTATCACTACAACTGGTGTAATGCCATTTAAACTTTTTACATATGTACATACATAGTATATGTGAAAAGACACTGTGAGCATGACGATCTCTTATAAAGGAAAACATTTAATTGTGGTGGTTTGCTTGAGATTTAGTTCATTATCATCATGGTGGGAATCAAGACAGCCTGCAGGCAAATATGGTACTGGAAAAGGAGCTGAGGGTTCTTACATACTAACCTGCAGACAACAGGAAGTGGTCACTGAGCATGGCTTGAGTCTATGTGAGATCTCAAAACCTTACCTCCACAGTGACACACTTCTTCCAACAAGGCCATACCTGCTCTAGTAAAGCAACAACTTTTAATAGTGTCACTTCCATTGGGGGACATTTTCTTTCAAACCATCACCACTAAATCTATCTATCTGTCTATCTATCTATCTATCTATCTATCTATCTATCTATCTATCTATCTATCTATGTATCTATCTAACTATCTATCTATCTATCTATCTATCTATCTATCTATCTATCTATCTATCTATCTAAATAAAGCTTAAATACCATGTTTTCGTACAGTTTCTTCAGTCGTGTTGGTCATGTTGGTGTTCTTTGCCCCCATTTCCTTCCTCTCCCTTAGTATTGTCCTCTCTCCCTCTCTACAGTTATCCCCAACCTAGTTTGTTCAGGTTCCCTTTCATATCAACTGTATCCTATTATCCCCCATCTCTAGAGATCCTCCTTGTTCACCCCAATGTTCTCTTTTTACTTTTCTGGTTTCTGTTTTTACTCCAGGTGATATATATATATATATATATATATATATATATATATATATATTCAAAGATGTGGTGATATTGTGTTCCCCAAAATATTGTGCACCCTAATAAACTTATATGGGCTCAGAGAACAGAACAGCCACTAGATATAGAGGTCAGACAATGGTGGCACACACGCCTTTAATCCTAGCATCCCAGAGGCAGAGATACATCTGTGAGTTCAAGGCCACAGTGGAAACAGCCAGGCATGGTGACAAGAGCCTTTAATCCCCAGAAATAATGGCAGGAAGCAGAAAGGTATAAAAGGCATGAAAACCAGGAACTACCTGGTTAAGCTTTTAGACTTTTTAGTTCATCTGAGAACCATTCAGATGAGGCCACAGAAGCTTCCAATCTAAGGAAACAGGATCAGCTGAGGAATTGGCAAGGTGAAGTGGCTGTGGCTTGTTCTGCTTCTCTGATCTTCCAGCATTCACCCCAATACCTGGCATCAGGCTTGATTTTTTTTTTTATTTTATTTTACAATACTATTCAGTTCTACATAATAGCCACAGATTCCCTTGTTCTCTCCCTTCTTGCCCCCCTCCCCTTCCCTCCCAGCCCACCCCCATTCCCACCTCCTCCTCCAGATCAAGGTCTCCCCCGAGGACTGGGGTCAACCTGATGAACTCAGTCCAGGCAGGTCCAGTCCCCTCCTCCCAGATTGAGCCAAGCGTCCCTGCATAAGTCCCAGGTTTCAAACAGCAAACTCATGCAATGAGCCCAGGACCTGGTACCACTGCCTAGATGCCTCCCAAACAGATCAAGCCAATCGACTGTCTCACCTATTCAGAGGGCCTGATCCAGTTGGGAGGCCCTCAGCCTTTGGTTCATAGTTCATGTGTTTCCATTCATTTGGTTATTTGTCCCTGTGATTTATCCAACCTTGGTTTCAACAATTCTCACTCATATAAACCCTCCTTTTCCTCACTAATTAGACTCCCAGCACTCCACCAGGGGCCTAGCTGTGGATGTCTGCATCCAGATTCCTCAGTCCTTGGATGGGGTTTATGGCACAACTATTAGGGTGTTTGGCCATCCCATCACCAGAGTAGGTCAGTCCCGGCTGTCTCTCGGCCATTGCCAGCAGTCTTTTGTGGGGTTATCTTTGTGGATTTCTGTGGACCTCTTTCGCTGTTTGTTTCTTCCTTTTCTCATGTGGTCTTCATTTACCATGGTCTCCTATTCCTTGTTCTCCCTCTCTTTTCTTGATTCAGCTAGGATCTCCCGTTCTCTTTCCCTCGACCCTCGCCCTTCATTGCTCCCACTCATGTCCAGGCTGTTCATGTAGATCTCATCCATTTCTCCGTGTCTTTCTTGGGGTCCCGTTTTCCAGGTACAGGCTTGATTTTATTAATAAGACCTTTTAAGATTCTGCTACACAAAGATTCATAGCTAGGATTCCCAAACAACAGAATATTCAGTGTTTGTCCTCTGAATCTGGGTTACCTCACTTTGTATATTACTTTCATGGTTTGAACCATTTACCTGAAAATTTTATTAATTTATTTCACTTGACAACCAAATAGCATTTCATTGTGTATATGCATCACATTTTCATTATCCACTCAACAGTTGAAGAATATTTAGGTTGTGTCTGGATCTTTGCCTTTCTGAATAAAGTGGCAATGAACATGGCTGAGAAAAGTAATTTGTCGTATAGAATGTTGAGATTTTTGAGCATATGCCAAGAAGTGGTATAGCTAGTCATATGGTAGATCTACTTTTATCTTTCTAAGAAACTTTCAAATTGATTTCCATAGGGACCACATCAACTTGCAATCTCATCAAGAATGAAGGAAGGTCCCCCTTTCCCCATATTTTCAACAGCAGTTAGTTGCTGTCCCTTGTTTCCATGGTCTTGTCTGTTCTTTCTGGGACGGGATCAAATCCTCAAGCAGTTTTAATGAGTATTTCCCTGATCTCTAGACAATTTTGTTTCTTCTCTTTCTTCTGTCCCCTATGATTAGTCTAGTGGATATTTTAAGATTCTCCCTCTCTGTCTCACTCCGTCTCTGTCTCTCTCTTTCCCTTTCTCTTCTTTTATTGTCTTCTCCTTTACCCTTCTTTCTCCCCTTCCTTCCTACCTCCTGTGATTTGGCATCCTGTCTGAAATACAGTTTATCTTTGTTGCTTTTCCAGACTAGAAACTCTGTCATCTCAGCTCTAGGATCTTCAGTATCTGTTTCTATTTCCCTTTTGAACATGGTTATTATTTACTTTTCATTTACAATTATTCTAGTGGTTTGCCTCTTTATTTTCGTGTTATGGCCTTTCTATCAGGAAGATTATTGAATGAATGATGGGTAATGCATGGCGATGCAGCTTCTTCTAATGATTTCTGTTGTTTCTGCTGACCCTTGATGTTTCTTAGCTGTAGAACTTGAAACTGGGCTTTGATATGAAGTAGGATGATATGTTCAGGTGGTCTGATGGCAGTCCTTGCACACCATTCTTTATGACCCCATCTGCATATCTGACTTTATAGATTCCTGCCTAAAATGAACAGTAAAGTATGTAGGGTTTTCACTGTTAATTGCTGCTTAGAATTAATTTTCATTACCCCAAAATTTTGAAGACATTCAAAGTGTATAAAATACAAATTGGCTTTGCTTTCAGTGACAGGTACTTTAATAGCTGTGTAATTCCTCAGCAGAATTTTCCCAATCATGTTAAAAGCACTAGATTCATCTGCTTTTTATCTTACCTTAACTCTAAAAAATGTATTATGAACCAGCAAATGATTTTTTAAAAAGATCTTTATAGTTCATTCAGATTTTTAACTCTCCTCAGAAGAAAGTTTTGGTATAATCTTTAGTCCATGATTTCAGAATCAGAGATCATAGTATTTTCCCTGAATCTGTTAATAAGCAGTGCATTGTATCAGTGATGTTATTCTTAAATCTTAAGTGTAGTGTTGCTGTACACTTTTAAGTTACTATAATATTAAATGTTACATTAAAATGCTTATTCCTCTTTGTTCAGACACAACATGGAACTAAATTACATTTTCTTCTTCTTTATATTCTCTCTATATTTCTTCTTCTCTGTATTTTAGAATTCATCTCCTCTTATCGTGATTCCTAAGTCAAAGAATACCCTTTCTGTGACTGTTTCTAGTTGTATCCAGTGAATTTCTCCCCACTGAAATAGGGTTCTTCTCTGTCTAAAAATCTGTTTGAGAATAAAACCTTGAAAGATGTGAGGACAGATTTGCATCTTAATCTACCATTGTCTAAAAATGCAGCAGAACTAAGTAGGTGTATCTGGTGGCAGTGGTGGGTTGGGGGAATACTGATCACCACTTGGAGTTGAAAAAGAAACTGCTTCCTTGGACTCATTTTGAATTCATTAATACTATTTTTTAACCAAAAAGTAAAGTAAATTAAACCCATTTAAAGCAACTTTTACTTTTTGATGACTTCTTAGAGCACTATAACTCATTTAAAAACAGACTACTTAATATTTTGCTTTCACATATTTTTCTGAATGCTGTTTCCATATGCATTGCTGACATTTAAAAAATTATTGGAGGAATTTGGTTTCATGCATGAAATTTGATTTGTATACTTGATGTTGATTTATTTATTTATTCCTTTTATGATCTGTATTATGAGATATAAACCATTGCTTTAGTCCATTTTATTTTGCTATAACTGCATAATGGGAATTAGAAATTTATTGAAGAATGTAGTTCTTTTTGTCTCATGGTTAATGATATATAGAAGTATCAGAGCCTGGCACTGGCATCTGGTAGGCATTCAGTGAGTGTTCTTGTTGCATTATGCTTAATGGAAAAAAACACATGACAGGGTAGAATGTGTCCACTCTGATCTCCTCCCCTCCCTCCCCTCCCCTCCCCTCCCCTCCCCTCCCCTCCCCTCCCTCCCCTCCCCTCCCCTCCCATTCCTTTCTCTTCTTATCAGGAGTTTAGGCCAGTCAGAAGTGCACATACATGTGAATAAGGTTACATTCACATACACCACTCACATATACATACCAAACATAAACCTACTCCATTCACATATGAATGCCAAAACATCAACATATACCACTCACATACACATGCTGAAACATGCACATACACCACTCATGTACACATGCCACAACCACTCCTTTTTATATTCAAAGGTTTTGGCTTCATCTTAATTGAGTGTCTAGACTACCAAGTGTGAAACAGATTGGATGTCATTTTACAGCCTGCTAAAATTTCCTCCTAATATTTACATTGATTTGTTGTCAAAATGCCTTCTAAATATTTATATTTAATCCCATAAATTAGTGCTTCTTTCAGCTTTGTTCAGAGAATTGTCTATTTGCAGTGGGTAACTATGAATGAAGAAAAAGTGTAGAGAATAATCGGATGTCAATTGTTCAGCCCTAAACATTACATTTTTTTTTTATGCCCTCAAAGGCTCAGTGAGTATGGAAAAGGGGGTGGAAAGAATCGAAGAGCTGGAGGATAGGAAGAAGTGCTATGAAACATTATCTTTCAGACATGATATGGCTGTTTCATTAATGAACCCACACCAGTAATGGTTACCTGAAAAAGACCTATACAAATGGGGACCCTCAACCCTCCATCATACAGAGGAGAGGGCCCTGAGGCTCCATCCCTGCCAAATGACTATGGGTAGCTAATAATTACTGGAGGGTATTATCAATTTCTTCACTGATGAACAGTTCATGCTCAAGTAAATAACTCCTCATTTATACTTATTAATATAAACAAACATAATTAAACACAGTGGTTAAAATAAATATAGAACAAAAAAGCAAGCTAGATGTGAAAATAGGAGGGGGACTTTGGAAGAGGAATTCAGGAGGTTTAAGAGGGTTAGTAAGAAAGTGATTGGGGGTAGAAATGAACAAAACATTACATACATTTTTTTCTAGACAGGGTTTCTCTGTGTTGTTTTAGTGCCTGAACTTGATCTCAGTCTGTAGACCAGACTGGCCATGAACTCACAGAGATCTGCCTGGCTCTGCCTCCTGGTGCTGGGATTAAAGGCATGTGCCACCAGCCCCCAGCAGAATTTAGAATCCATGAACACAGATACTTGACCATTTTCAGAAAAACCATATGTATTATTAAAAAGAAGAGTGTGCTGATTTCCATATTGGTCATAGAATATTTTCTAGAATCACTGTGACTTCTTAGGTCTAGACCAGTTAGTGTACGTCACAGTCCTCTGGAAAAGACAGGCATTGGACGATAACTGAACTCAATGTCTTACGTTATTGAAATCAGAGAAGAAACAGCAATGAACTTTAGAGGAGAACAGCTCAAAGGACCTGACTTGTTATCTTAGTTTCTGAAATGTAAACTGACCTTCTTAAAAAGTAATGCTTTTTTAAATCACTTTTGTAACTGTTTTTGACCACACACACACACACACACACACACACACACACAAACACACACACACACTGAGTAGCAAGTACAAGAGTGTAATACTTGCCTTACATGAGAAACAGATTCAACAGACACTATTTGAAAGAATATTTATTAAGAATGATAATTTATAATTTGTCAATTTCTAAATAAACAGCAGGTGTAGATCATACAGCAACAGCCATATAAATGTTTATGTTTCTAAAGCAATAGATTACACATTTATTTGTGGTTAAAGAACTTACAGTTTGAATAATGAAAATCTGGACTTCTAAAGCTGCTTATAGATTTGGGGCTTTAAATTTTGCATTCTGGAAGAATCTGGCAATGTGAAAGTAATGTTGATCCTCTAATAATAATCTATGTTTTCTTTTTCCAGACTCTGCTGTCATACTTTATGTCCACCAGGCTTCTGGAAATCAGGCTCATCATCCTGATAACTTTGGCAACATACTGTTTTTGAATATATTCCCATTTCTAAAATGTTTTCATAGTATAAGATAGATGAGAAATAAAGACCATTACCTACCTGATAAACAGTTCTCAGCTTTTCTCAAACTGAGACTCTGTCCCCAAAAGTTTGTCAAAAGGCTTTTAAAATAGTAGTTACCACTATTACCAGTTTGCTTCTATATTTGGTGATTCCCAGAGTTTCAGATGTGATTACAGTTTTTTGTTTGTTTGTTTGTTTCAGGGTATTCTGATCACTGACTGTAGGTTTTCAAATATTCAACATTTTTCTTGACTCTGAAACATTGAGTTACATTCTTTGTGATGAAAGCATTTTTACTGTCTTCCCACTTAATATAATAGTAATTGAATTAATAACACAGTATATTTTAGAAGAAATGGTTTAAAAATGATTGGAAGGACTGAAGAAAAGATGTGGTGGAAAATACTTGCACTACTATTTAGTCCTGTCCTCTTGTAAATTTATTTGGTGTATTACTTTACTTAATGTGCTATTTTTATGATGCTTGGATCCTCATATATATCCTCATATACGATCCTCATATATGCTAGCCAAGTACTTTAAGATTGAGCTATGCTCCTAGTTTTCTTCTTTCTTTTTTTATTATTAAAAAATTTTCTATTAATTTTACATACTAATGACAAATCCCCCTTCCTTCCTCTCCCCAGCCTCCCCCCACCTCCCCTGTGCCATTCCTACCTTCTTCAAGGCAAGGCCTCCCATGGGAAGTCAGCAGAGCCTGGTAATTCAGTTGAGGCAGGTCCAAGCCCCTTCCCCTACACCAAGGCTATGTAAGATGTCCCACCTTAGGCACTAGGCTCCAAAAAGCCTGTTCATGCACCAGGGATAAATCCTGATCTCACTGCTAGGTTCCCCTTAAGCAGGTCAAGCTACACAACTGTCTCACCTATGAAAAGGGCCTAGTCCAGTCCCATGGAGGCTCCACAGCTGTTAGTCTACAGTTCATGAAGACATCAAGGGGATAGGGAGAAACCAGGTGCTAGGGAAGTTCCCAGGAATCCACAAGGATGACCCCACCTTAGACTACTAACAATAGTGGAGTGTGTGCCTGAACTGGCTTACCCCAGTAATCAGATTGGTGAATACCCCAACTGTCATCATAGATCCTTCATTCAGTAACTGATGAAAACAAATGTAGAGATCCACAGCCAAGCACCAGGCTGAGCTCCAGGAGTCCAGTTGAAGAGAGAGAAGAGGAATTTTATGAACAATGGGAATCAAGATCATGATGGGGAAATGTACAGAGATAACCAAGCCAAACTAGTGGGAGCTCCTAGTTTTTGAGATAAGGAAATAGTGAAATGCTGCTCATGAGTTTTACAGTTAGAAGAGGGAGATATGAGAATGAAACATGAGCAGTCTATCTCTAGGACTCAAATACTTGGGGCTTCCACATCATTCTTCTCTGTTAGCTAAATACATATACTGTATCTTAACATACCTTGAATTTAGACATAAGAATGGGTATATCATTTAATACTGGTTATTTTTAAATGATTAACATTATCATAATTATGTATTTTGTGGTTTCCACATATTGTACATGTGCTGATAAATTTTCAAGAACTTTTGATGCTGCCATATAAATCAAATCAAGGTAAGCCAGCTCCAATCATCTAACCTATTATACATTTATTACTTTGTCAAGTTCTTCATATTCTCATATATTATAAATACCCCTATGCCTATTTTCTATGAATGTTCCATTAAAATTACAAAGTTTGTTTACCTTATTTTGTCCCTAAGAATTTGCTCATATCCCCATTGAAGGGCTTGTATAATTTGCTAACTAAATTCTCACTTCTACAAAAATAATAACCACGTTTTCTGCTTTCTTTTGCTTTAGAATATTTTGAAATATTTTATATCTGGAATATATTTTGAGTCATAGCATATATTTCTTTGAATGTAATATTAAGGATGCTAGGACTTCATCAGGGATAGGAATTTCCTGGGAAGTGGATCACATGAATCATGCCAATGGCAGGACTGCCTGGGAAATGGGTGACGGTGACATGGGAGGTGTCAATGGAGGATGAGTTAGAAGCAAAGAAGAGTTTATAAAATTTGTGAGGAAGTCAAATATAAAAAAATAAAATAAGCTACTACCAAATGAGTTTATCTAAAAATAGACAAATCCATGAAGGATCCTAATAAGTGTCTGAGTTTTGGGAGAGGGGTAGAGCAATTGGGATCACAGGTTCACTCTAGTAGAACTTTTCCTCTGTCATATTTTATTATTTATTTCTATTATTAGAAAGAATGTCAAACATGGATCCTGAAATTTTGAGGAGTCGGTCAGTGCAGGTAAATTTTTTTTCAAATTTTGTCAACTTAATGAAGCCAGTGGTAACAAATCAGAAGAAAAAGTGATCAATTCAATGAAAAGAAAAAGAATCAGGCTTGCAATTTACACCAATACCATTACATAAAGGGTGAGAGAAGGGAGATGTGTTGAAATTCTTCCACAGTGGTCTTCATGTTATTAGATGACTGATGGCAATCAGAAGAAGCAGATGGTTGAAAGGAGATGTCCACAGTGTGTGTGTGTGTGTGTGTGTGTGTGTGTGTGTGTGTGTGTGTGTGTGTGTATTAGCTATTGTTGACTCTGCAGGCCTGAATTAGAGACTGAGGTGGGGCTGTATAGAATCAGAGACTAGAGAAAACAGAAAACAAGTTCTTTAAGGTTAAGATCAGGAAAAAATGAGGTTTTCCTGATCTCCATGCAGTGAAATCCAATTATTAATGGGTCTAGTTGCAGTATTGAGCCCATTCAACCAGTGCTTAAATATCTCCATGTGTACACTGATTGTTGACATTTAGTTTGATATCTATAAGGAATGTGTAATCTGATAAATGTATTTTTGATTCAATATCAGCAAATCTAGATTTGCATGTGAGTCAAAATAGATTCCGAGGGAATACATTGAACATAACCATTTTAAATAACCAAAACTATTGTACATTTAAATTGAATCCTTTTATTTTAAATATTCACGTTACAGGAATTCATTAGGCCCAAATAGAACATCATTATTTACACATCTAATAACTCCAGTGTCAAATCAGTGAGGTATTTACATTGAATATAGTAAATGTCACATAAGGAAGAGACATCTTACATACAGGCTCAAATTCTTTACACATTTTCTTCTGCATTGGAATCTTTGTGCAGGTTATAAAAACCATTGATTGCTAAACAAAATTTCACAAAATTGTAGCAGTCACATCATATAGTTATAAGCTTAAAAGGCATCAATGAACAGGAGCATACATTGTAATGGCATATTTTTAAGGGAAAGAAATTTCAAATGGCAATTCCAGTTTAATTTATGGAAAGTACAATTTCTCCAAATAGTGGAAAGTACAGATTTCCTATGACATCTTGCCTTTAATGGCTTATTAAAATATTTGCTTAGCTGCCACAAAGTGTTGTTACTTACAGGTAAACTCAATGAAGGGATGCATGCAGTATCAAACTAGGAGAGCAGATCAGAGGTTTGCTGACTGTTACACACCTGCAGTGTAATGAATGGCATAGTTATTCTTTCCCACAAATGCAATATCATGAATGAATGGTGCAATGCAGTCATCCTTTCTGTGGCAGACTGGACTGCTCACACTTATGATATCATGACTGTTGTAGTCATCCTCTCTGAGGCTGGCTGCTCATTATGTGAATCAATGCTTTTCTTTTGGACTACATCAGGACTCAGCTTCAGGATTTTGACTTGGAATAGTAACTAGAGTCAATTTTCTTAGCATTACATTAACTTCATTGTTGCTGATAAAATTAGACCTCAAAGAAGCAATATTCTGTAGATAAACAAATGAACAGAAAGCTAGGATTTCCATTGCTTTGATAACATAACAGTGAAATCACCTTTCAACATTATAAATGTTTATACTGGTGATTTGAATTACTGAAAGCTATGTTCTACCCATTGTGTGTTATGATAAATGACTTCTCATATGGAGAGGGAGAGGTTGGTCTACACATAGTACCTGCTTGAATTTAGGCCTTTCAAAAACACAAGTATATTCTGAAACAAATCAGACCAAATAAACAAAATGCGTGGACACATCCTCCCCAGAATGGGATCAGTTTTAATTTTAAAGATCATTTTGAATTATCAGCATGTAAAAGCATGACTCTATTGCCAAAATTCATACTCTTACATTTTGCAAATTACTAAGAAACAAAAGTTTTGGTCTACAATTCCCCCATCTTTGCTGTACCAATTGGCTGTGGTCTGGATAGTCTGTTATTGCTCAAGTTAGTGTAATGCAGGTCTGACTTAATGCTTCTCCCTCTTGGCAGTAGTACTGATTTGGCAGTGTTTCAAAAACGATAAGCCTTTCTTGATTATACAAAAAGCTGCCAGAATATTGTATTCATATAATGGAACTCGTAAAAATGACTTTTTCATATCTTCATGCTCTGACACATTAAGTTGCTATGCAGTCAGTGGTAAGATTTACCAAGAAATTGTTTTATTTATTGTAGCTAATTGCCAACAACTCCAAGAAAAAGTTTTCTGTGAAAATTTACAACACTATAATGCAAAATTAGAAGAAAAACTAAAACAGAACAGTATTGCACCTTGTCTCAGGGGCTCATCAGCAATAAGACTCACATATCACTTCATAAATACTGAAAGGGGACTCTAGAAAGGATGTAAATCATGCACAGATTAAGACAAAGCTCTTGTGAAGATGGCAGTGGAAAAACGCTCCCTCAAACCTGCATGATTCATTACAGCATGCATATTTTCACTTACAAACACAACCTTAATATCATCATATAATATTTAACATCTTATTTCAAACATGCATTGGCTACTAAAATAAGATTTTAAAGAAAAACTGATGTTTGATATAAAATAATCATGTTTTCTCAGGTGTGAAAAAATACTCTACAAAAAAATAAGTAGAAAAGTGATTTCTGATCAATGTGTGATTTTATCTATAAAACCCTAGATGACTAATTAGTGTGCTTACAACAACCCTGTTGGATCTGCATCGTAATACACCCAGGGCAAGTTAATAGCATTAATCAACTGGCACAATGCAATGTAATTCTTATAAGAAATAACATGAACCTATGAACTGTACATTTGGCATTAGATATCAGAGTATTTTAAATTTGCTTGAACATGACAATATCATAGTGCAAATTACATTACAATAATAAAACATACAATTGCTTTCGAAGTAGTTTATTCATTACTGATTCTTAAAATTTACATATTGGAAGAATTGGCACATTTTGTTTTAGTGTGATTGCTTTGCCCTCCATTCCTTGAGTATTAGTCCCTTTATGAAAAGTACGTGAACTACTCAAGTGTTGGCTATGGTCTATATGGCAACATTGAACAGAATCAAGGTGATAGGCACATTCTGTGTTCTTCCTTTGTGGATCGTCACTATAGCTTTCTTCTTTAGCAGCACTTTATTCCAAGCTTTGTATGGAAGGGTCCGACTCCTTACCAGTCATAGAACATAGCCACTTGGCAAAAAGCATGGAGGAAAAGTCTAGAGTATATGATAGCCCATATTTCTGATCAATTTCCATATTTATGAGTTTCTTAGGTGAATCTAATGACAGTCTGTCACATTTGGATAACAGAAGAGAAATCTGTGGCTCAGAAATGCTAGCAAATTACACCATAGGTGCTAAAAGCTAAAATGGACTTGATCATGAATTTACTTCACATTTTCTTGTTTCTTCTTGCTGATTTCTTCTTTCTGCATGATGTAAATCTGGGTCTGAATTTAGACTTGTTATCCCTTTATCTTGTGTTTTGAAAGCACTTCTTCATCCCATGCTGGTACAGACAGGGAATAAACCACATTATTACTGAAAAGATAACTGAATTTTAAAAGTATGGTCAGTGTATTTATGAAAGGGGGTATGTTGCCTTTTACCTTCCCCCATACCTCCTTTGATTCATAGGAACTCTATAAAACATTTTTTTTATATTGTCACACTCTATTATCCACATGATTTTAAGACACAGAAAAAGAAAAGGAAGAAAAACATAATATTGTCCTTTGATTAATTTTTTTAAAACAATGCATTAGAATCTGTGATAAATCATATGTTTTCTTATGGATAGATGGCTTCCAGTTTTCTGTAGACAATTAAGTAGTCTGGACTCTGGTCTCAACATAGTCCATGGAGATACATAATATCCTTACCCACATGAGCACTCATTTGGTGATCTTACATTGACAAGGATGTCATCTCAAGGGTTGTCTCAACTATGGGCTGAAGGGAGCTAATGAGGTCAGTTTGAGACAGGGGATACATTTTAATGTGCATGTATCTCTTACAGAATAAGGAGTCTTGGGTCTTGGATGTTAATTGAGTCTTTGTGAACCATTTTTGCCAAGCCTGATTATCTAGCTGCTACATCCTCATTAATCAAAATGGCATTTAGGCATGAGTAAAAAAGTTAACATGCTTCTCCAATTTTAGATTCTATAGAAATCACCTGCAACACTTTTTTTTTCACTGGTTGATTTTACAATTAAAACTTTAGCCTCTTATTTGATGTCCATTACATATTCAATTAATTCAAAAATATTCAGTTGCCTGAGAATTCAGTAAATATTCAATTTTTGAGGTTTTCTAATAAGATATAACATTTCTAATATCTTTTAAAGAAACAGAATTAAAAAATTAATATATTATCTTAAATATCACTCTTTTTTTACAGGTGAAAATATTCCTTAAATCTATCTTTTTGGGACATTGAACTTAAACATTATGTATATATACATACACACACACATATATATATATATATACATATATATATATATGTATACACACACACACACACACACACACATACACACACAGCTGAGACTGTTCGTGTCAAAGCCCCACTTATCATGCAGTTAGCAGAGTCTTAATCACAGCCTGGCTAAATTATTTCATTTCTGCATCACTGAACAAATTAATTTCTGTTTAATGAGCTTATATCTTAACATTTTGACTCTTTCATTTTCTGTAATCTTTAGGAAAGGTAAAGGGAGGTGGGGTTCTCTTGTAAATTACCCTTAGCTGGTTCTGTGCCTAAGCCAGCAGTTGATGTGAAGTATTCAGTCAGGTTGTTGGATATTTCTAAATTTCCTCACCAGAAAAATGATCTCTGAGAATGTATCTGCTATTCTATCCTTGGTCTTTAGCTGTATGGACTGCTAACATGCTAAATTAATATTAATTTACCTATTTATCATAACAGTGAACAAAAGAAGGCCTGCTTATTTTAGGAGATGCTATATGTGCTTAGTGAGGCAAGCTGTCTATCCATCACTGCCACAACCCAGAACCCCTCCCAGTACTTTCTAATTCCAGTAGATGTTACTGCATGTTTCCACACTGTGTTTGTGCATATCCCTTCTATTCAGTATTTGCCCTTTGATTGTTTAAATTTTCATCAATTTTTGTGAGCTTCCAGCTAAACACCAACAGATGTTAGAGCTGAAATTTGGATATGTTCTAGATTTCTCTTATTTTCTTTTATAACTGAGAGTGTACCTTAGTGGTGGAACACTCACACACATACATATAAATATATGTATATATCATGGTCTATTATTTTAGGGGTGCATTCATTTGTTTGTAAAATAGGCTACCCCTATTATACATACACAGAACCTGATACTAACAGAGATGAAGAGCTCAAGCACAGCTAATGAATAGCATAGCTCACATTTAATTTTGAATTCATCATTGTGGACAACCTACAGTGTTATAACTTGTTGCCATATCCTAGCTGTCACACAGGCTTCTGAGACCCAGAAAAGCAATGGTCAAGCATGTTGAATGGTTTGATGGCTGTAAGAGATCCATATAACTGTCTACCCTTGTTTTTATGCTGAAAAATAAAAAAAAAGCATTTAAAAACTAAGGGAAAGAGTAAAAGAAAAATTCTCCAGGTAAACAGCTAGAAATGGTAAATAGTTTGTCCTAAATCATAGTGTTAGCTGAAGAACAGTACAACTGTGCAAGACATAATTAACCATGTGGAAAATCTTGAGTTATGAAATACAATAATACCTATCAATATATCTAAGAAGATTCCAAGTTAGCTAAAAATGGTAGTATCTTATGTCTGTATTGTTTCAATATAGAATGATTTCTATTTAATAAGCAGGACAGAGACTACCAAAACTAGCAACATGTCAGAATTGTCTAGGGAGTTATTAAAATTGTGGACCTAGGGCAACAATGTCATATATCATAACGATATTTCAAATCATGTAAATGATTCTTATACCATTGATATAGGGAGTCCCCAAGGCAGATGTGAGTCTGAGAACCCCTGGCAAGCACAGGATAATTTTGTACTAATAGCATGGCTTCTTCCTTATTCCTTCTTTTTGATTCTTAGTTGGAGTGGTTCCACTTGCATGGAACAGGGATCAGTTGTCAGTTATGAGTAAATTCTTTTACAAATTCTAGATCACATTGCTTGGGAACAATGCTTTGTGTAATGCTTTAAAAATTATTGGTAGGGAATTTAATTTTAAAGTAAAATACATTCAAAGTATGTTAAATGAATGAACATTAGTTAGTCATGGGTTAAAAGTATAAAATTTCTAAATACACACTCACAATCTTATACACTCAAACTGTATATTCCTGTTGTTGAAGAACAGCCTGATGTACTTCCACTGACTTCCTGAGTTTTGCATCAATAAATAGTTTTGATTACTATAGTAAGATTTTTAATAGTACAGAAAAATCTGAAAAGTTTTAGAACAGGGTTCAGTATATGGTTGATTTTCTACAGGAAATCAAGTTCTCAAAAAAGTGTGTTACAAAAGACCTAAGAAGAAGAATATAAAGGAAAAAGATTAGTTAATTGAGCACTTGCTACATTGTAAGTTTCAGTAAAGAAGCTAGATTATGTTCCTTTCATTATTAGACTAACCAGTTTCATGCTTTAAATATTTATATATTTTTGTAGAGAAATAAGAAGAAATTCTATTTAGAGTATTAACTTTCAAAAATATTTCTAGATGGTCAAGGAAATTTGAAATTCAAATTTATGCACACATCAATTTAGGCCTTACATTAAAGAGCAGTGGTGCTGAGGGAATCCTTACAGACATAGTCATCCATAGAGGTTAAGTTACTTTCTCAATGCTACAATTTGTTGCAATGATAGCCTAGGGTAGAATTACTTATCTTTCTAGTTTAACAGTGTGTCTCCCACTTAGACTCTATTAACTGTTTATGAATATATGTGATTGAATATGAATTACAAAGAGGGACCACACTTCGGATAGTAGCAGAGTTTACCCAATTTCAAAGTACCATAAAATCTCTGGAGGAGAGATGGCTACAATCAGAAATCACCTGACTGACTGATGTTTGCAATATTTTCAAAATGCAACAAGTGCAAGTAGCAAAGGATGAAGAGTATAACTGTTTTCTCTCCTCACAGTTCGATAATATATATTTGCTTATCATGGTGCTTCATTTTGTATCCTCTTTACATAATAATTTCTTTCTACTAGAAACAGCTGAAGAGTAGAATACCAACAATTTCCAAATCTAGTTTAATCTTTCTTAACATTCTATTTCTTTTGGGTTCTTTTTTAAAAATTTTATATACTTGTATGAGTATGTATGTATGTGTGCTCTGCATGTATACCTATATGTCAGAAGAGGTAATCAGATTCTATTATAGATGCTTTGAGCCACCCAGAAGGTTGCTGGGAATTGAACCTCTGAGCCATCTCTCCAGGCTCTCTTTTGGGTTCTTAAAGCATGATAAGAACTTATACTGTCTGCCCTCTCTATCCAGGGAGCAAGGGGAACAGTAAAGTTAATATAAAAATTATCTCCATTTAGCCGGAAGAAGCTGGTATTTTGACATTAAAAGTATTTTTCATGCCCACTAATTTTATTGATGTAATCATTTATTAGGCATGTGTTAATAACCCCTCCTTCATCAGGAACTACTTATCCTTTAGCTTCTAAAGTCTATTGTATTCAGTAGCTTGATTACAATTTTTAACACCCCCTTCCCTTGATATTAGAGTTTATGAGAGGCGGCAGACATGATCAAACACAAAGTAATCATGGAGAACTAACTTTTATGAAACATTAATTCACATCAAACACTTTCTGGGTGAGTAACAGCCATGGAATCTAGTCTGAAAATAGACAAGTGAAAAAAATCTCAGTAATTTATTTTCTGCTTTTGTTCCTCTCTTATTTAATCTCTCATTAGAAGAAAGAATTTAAAGGCCCAGCAAATAATTCCTTAAGTAATCTATCATTTTATACCTCAAGGCTTTTGGTCTAAGCTCCACATATTCCAGGGCTATGCTTTTCACAGTAAATATGAACCTTGTAAGCTGTTGCTACTTTGCTACTAAGATTTTTTTTTATAGTTTCTACTTTATATCAAGTCATAGCTGTCCTACAAGATATGGCTGTCATGTTTTCCTTCTTTAAATATGGATATGGATAATTCAGTACATGTTCTCATCAGTAAGGTTTAAAATAATTATTTACATATTCTTACTAATAAGGTCTGCAATAATTAACGATTAAATATTCAGAACACTGGTTGTAATGACTTTCTGCACTTGGAATGAAAATTTGTTCATGGTCTTTTTCGAGCCATCATTTATTATCAGGCATATTATCTGTTTTTATTATAACCAACAGCAAGCCAAATTGGTTGACTCAATCTATCTTTCACATGGATATCCTTAAAAAAACTGTAAGTCACAGGACTTATTAAAAAGTGGTCACTGGCATATCTTTTCAATGGTTATCTCTCATGTAAACATAGAAAAGCTCACTCTTTCTGCTAAAGGTCAACTGGAGAAACATTAAATCAGAAAGAGTGTCAACACTTAAGGGATTTTTTTTTTACTATATATTTAAAAGTTGAAGTCCCAGAACATATCATCCTATGTGACAATGTTATATTCACATTATAGGAATTGGGACATATTTGAACAATAAGGTGTAGATGAGGTGGAGACAAACATGAGATTAATAACCATAGGACCCTTAAATTCTAATCTCTATTATCACCATGTTCACGTCCTTTCAACATATGTCATGAGTAAATAATGTCTTTATATCTAATTAACTCATAGATCAGAAGAGCTTAACTTACGAATATTGCTGTCATTTCTTCTGGTTAAATAGCTGGCCCATTCACTGTTCACTTGAAGTTCATACACTCATTTCCATGGCTTGGTATTAGGCTTTCAATGTACAGATGCACTAGTGGAATACTTGTTGCCTTGACTTGGCTTATATTACTGGCATTTAGTTGTAGTTTCAGTTCAAGAATAAACTCAGATTCATTGTCAACAGAAGAGACAACTGCCTTCAAGGCTCTTAGCATTCAGTTTAGCAATGGTGGGTGGAAACAATACTGATTATTTTCCAGCTTTCAGAGAAAACACTTTCTAAGCTTCTCTTTGCATATTTAGGTACCTACCTTTTATGGATCAAAAACATAATGAATAGATGTACACATATGAAATTGACTTTTAAACAAATAAATATATGATAGAGCCTTTAGGCACTATCCATGTATACAGACCCTTTCTTTATATATGAAACAATGTGTGGACAGAAGAAATAAAATCTATGATGGGTCAAATGAGTAGAAAAACTTGCAATTCCAACACATGTTGAGTAGCTAAACAACTGGATAAAATTACTAGTAGTTTTTTTTTTCCTTTTCATTAAATGAACAAATGACTCATACAATCTCCATTGAGAGTCGTACAAGTTAGAGCTTATAGAAAGCTCAGTGTCACAGTCCCTTTATGGCAGTGAAAACATGTTTTCATTTTTATTTTATTTCTGTGTTGGTTTGGGGCTGACAACATTACCTGTGTAATTATGTCTAAAAAGAAAATGAACACAGGTTCAATGTCTCTATTTAATTCTGAAGTCTTTCTTTGCCCAAATACTTCCCTTGCCAGGGAAGCTCATTCTTTCACAGGACACACAGTTTTTGCTTACTGAACTGAAATTTATCTTCCCCAATAATCTATGTAGAGAGTGAGTGTAAGTTCTGTTGATTGTAACAGGTAATAGGAAAATTATAAATGAGCCACAAAAGATCCAATTAGATGTCATCAGAACATTACATTTTCTGTAGATTTTGACCAGAGTAGAACACAAGCATTAGGAATCCTTTAGAGAATAATTTTCTGTAAGAGTCTCAGTATCTGTTTTTTTTCCCTCTAATCCACTGCATCTGCATATGTCCATCTACCTCCGCTAAACTTACAGAAGAGAATTTCTGAAGGCAGGTGAAAATTCATGAATAACATGCCCCCAAATTCAGTGCAATAGTAAGTTTATATTGGTTTTGCAAAGCCCTGAATATCATAGCAACATATGCTATGTAGGAATAATTTTAAAAATGGAATAAAAAAGATCACTTTCAATTAATAGTCATAGGCTAGATCTGTTCCTTTACTGAAACAAACAAAAATAACCCATGACTTTTCAATGCTGTTAATTAATTTATTTAACAAATACATATTGAAATCATACTCTATGTCAGTACTGTCTGTCCCTTGAAAGTTCGTACTTTATTATATTTAATGATATATTAGACCCATTGGTAATAATTTTGTTTAGGTTTTTTTAAAATAAGGATAGACCTTTTAAGTTTTATATGCATTCATTACCAAATATGGAAAAATAAAATTTTTAAATGCTTGGGAAAATATTCAAATGGAGAAGTAATTAAAATTGTGTAAATGCTACCATTTATATAGTCTATTTGTATTTGCAGATATTATTTTCCTTGTTATAGGAGGAAATTGTTTATTTTTACAACAATGACTATGCTCAGGATTTGAAAGGGGACAATCAAAGCTTCTCTTAGCTGTTATTAGGCATTAAAAATATCACAAAAATTGTATGCCCCAAAATTCTTGGATACCTTAACTTAAAATGTTGAGAGTCTGCATTTGCAAAACAACTTAATGAAAATGAGTGTGAAGTCTAATAACATTTCTGCTTCATATCTTTCTTATTTACTACATGAGTAAGTCTGCCTTCACAAATATGGTAAACAGGTAAAAACAACATCAGTTAAGTCAATGAGGTTAAGAATGAAGTGATACTCTGATCCTTCTTTGTTAACATTGTTCATAGAGCTAGAATCTAGACATTATAATACTTGGTAAAAATCTTTCATATTTTAGGATATACATTTCCATTTCCCAAACAGTTTAAAGATCTTATTGATGCAGGAACAATTGAATCATAAATTTACTTTACAGGCAGCTATAAAATGTGAAAAAGAATGTTTACAAATGAAAATGAAGAATAAATTATTTTCAGTGTTCATTATCACATATATACAGGATAATTTAAAACCAAATGGACTGATTGCTAATTTCGAGCTCTTAAAAATTTCCATCAAAATATACATGTTGTTCAAGAGAGGGTGATAAAAATAAACTGTGACACAAAGCAAATTGTTTCTCTTCTTATCCTCACAACTTGAATGATGTTACATTATTATAATTCATAAAATGTGAAAATGATGGAAACTTTAATTCCAAAACCATTTCTCTAAATTACCAACAGACTTATACTCTTGATGCCTTTTTACATGATCACAAGCCAGGCATGCATGTGACTCCCAAAATCGTGGGAGGTTTACAGTGAAATCCTTCCTCCAGTTAAAGTAACTAAGGTACAACTTATTGTTTTTGTCAACTTCCTTCAGATACTTTGCCAACTCACTGGGAGAGTTATAATCTTCCACATGAATGAATGAATCAGCTGGAATATAATTCTCATAGTTTTCCCTAGATGGTCCCAAGACAACAGGTACTGAGCCAGCTAAAAATGCATTATAGAGCTTTTCTGTGATGTAATCTTTGTGAATTGAGTTTTCAAAAGAAAGATAAAATTTGCAAGTAGATATGGTGGGAATCAGGTTTTTATCGTTCACGTATTCTCCAAATGCTTGCCCATAGGTGTGGATTTCAATACTCTTGCTGAGCTCGTTATAATACTTGACCCTGGCATGCTCAGGGTTCCAGTTACTCACAACCCAGCACACCAACTTCTCTTTGCTTGGCACTTCGAACACAAAGGGGTTTGTGCTCACCGTCAAGAAGCCATAAGGCACTTGAATATCTGAATCACGGCGATAAGTTAGTGTCAGGTTGAACAAGTGTTCGATGCCACTCTTTTGAGGAGTATGAGTGGGAGACTCTAAATTCATCCAAATCCATTTCTGAAAGGGTGGCCTAGCCTGCTGAGGTAAATTAGTCAGATCCCAGCTGATGTCTCTGTGGTGAATCAGGACCGCGTGGGATTTGTTGTACAGTGAGCGGTCTGTTGTAAGATGGCACCCTTGGATGTTGAACATCGCTTGGCAGGATGTAAGATCAAAGGTCTGCCCAAATGGCCACACCCACACCAGAATAGTGGTTTCATTAAAATAATCCGTTTTTGAGGAGAAGAAATTTTTCATTTTCAGCACAGAACTGGCAGACTCCATTGGACTGAAGACCCAGCTGTTGGTGGGTTTGATGTAAATGAGCAGACATGCCATGAAGCAGGCCAGGATAATGCAGACGATTAGAAATGGACGGAGAATGCCTTTGGATGTTGAGGTCATACTTTTTTTCTGCGGAAAAGAGAAAGACAAGGGAAGGTAAAAATGCATTATAGTGGGAGGTTTACAGTGAAATCGTAGGTAACAAAAAATGAAATTATAAATACAATTTAAGAGAAATATTAAGACTGTTGTAATCATGAAATCAACAGTAATTTCTTTCAGTATTAACAACCACTGTGAGAAATAGGTTTCATTTAGGCAGAAAACTGCTTTTAAATGGAAGTTTCCCAGAAACTTTAGCCTAGAAAGCATAAATCAGAATTCACTCTCAGCACACATCTTGAAGTCAGGTTAACCACTGCGTCAATGATCTCTATACCTGTTCTGATTTTGTTCGTAAAAACAAAACCTGACATAACTGATCACCATTATTAAAACCACGACTGAGATTATCAGTGAGTGTTAATAAGATTTGCAAACATAGCCCAGTTGACATATTTGCTTGTTCACAACTATGCTTTAAAAACTTCCTTTTTAAGGAAGAGAAATGACGTGAAGTTGGGAGGGTAAGGAGGGAGATCTAGAAGGGTTTGGAGGATGGAAAAGAATATGTCACAGTATTGTGTATGAAATTCTCAAAGAACAAATAAAAAATAAAAAAGATAGTAACATACTTTTACAATCAGAGCAAAGTTAAGGGACTATTAAAGTTTTTGAAAAGTTCATATTTCTTTCTGGGTAAAAGTTCATTTTTACTCTTTATATAGAAATGCATCAAGATAGTCATGTGATGAAATGTGTCCTTGATACCTTCTTTTGGTAAATAAGCACATTAATAAATCTACTGTTGTTTTTCTCTTTGTATTTATACATTTCACATTTATCTGACAATTTTGTGTCAATACCCTCATAGTGAACTCAGTAGTTAGCAGTATTTAATAATCAAGCACACTGTTGTCATTAGGACAAACTCTCATTTGTCAGGTATTAGGGCTTCAAGCTTATCCTTAGTATATTATCATAAATAAGATTCTTAAAATAAAGATATAGATCATGGAGAAAAACATTAATTCATTGAATTTAGCTTGTGGTTAAGTCAGTGAGCCTTTTGGCTTTTGTGTGTGTATGTACTGAAAGTTTTTCTTTTACATTTAAATCTCTTTATGAATATGAACAAATTTTTATTTTGGTTTTATTGAGAGAGGGTTTCTCTGTGTAGTTTTGGTTCATGTCCTGGATCTTGCTCTGTAGACCAGGCTGGCCTTGAACTCATAGAGATCCACCTGGCTCTGCCTCCCAAGTGCTGGGATTAAAGGCGTGTGCCAGCACCACCCAACTTCCAAGATTATTTCTTAATAGCATTCTTGTAAGACCTCTGAAATTCATAGTTTTTTTCTTAAATGATATAACATCAATTTCAGTGTAACATGAATCTTAAAAGATCTTATTAATAAAAAAAAAAAAAAAACTTGGAAGCCAGGTATTTGGGTGAATGCTGAGTGATCAGAGAAAACAGAACAAGCCACACCCAACCTCACCTTGCCAACTTCTCAGCTGGTGTTTCCTCAGACTAAAATCCTCACCCGATCTCAGATGAACTGCTGCTAAAAGCTTAAAAAGGCTCTAGTTCCTGGGGCCTTATGCCTTGTATACCTTTCTGCTTCCTGCCATCACTTCCTGGGATTAAAGGCGTGTGTCACCATGCCTGGCTGTTTCCAGTGTTACTTTGAACTCAGAGATCCAGACGGATCTTTCCCTCCCGGATGCTAGGATTAAAGGTGTGTGCTACCACTGCCTAAACCTATGTTTAATATATGTGGCTGTTCTGTTCTCTGACCCCCAGATAAGTTTATTGGGGTACCTATATATCAACCACATTTTAGAAGTATGACACTTGAAGTCTTAATCAAGTATAGGGTATTATATATAGAATATTCTTACCTAAATTTAGGTGAACATTTGAAAAATCACATACACATAATCATTTTATTCACAACTTTTTAAAGAATATGATGTGTGAGTTATTAAGCTTGATCATGTGAGTATAAAAATTGTGGATATTGAATTCTAGAGCATTCCCTGTACAGAATTGCTGAAAAAATTACAATTTTCTCTCAAAGCTAGATTCAGTATCAAAGAAATTCACAAAATTTATATATAAAATAATTATATATTTATATATTTAAAATTTATATATAAATTTATATATTTATATATATAATTTATATATAAAATAATTATATATATTATATCTAAGACCTATTAGTTCAAACTTAGTTTGCAGAGAAAATTGAGGAGAAATTATAAAGGAAATCTCAATATTTATAATAAGGGGATATTGCAGGTACTATGTTCCAAAGTTTATGTTATGTGAAAAAAAATAATACTTAGAAGAGATTTACAGGTTTGACAGTTTCCAAGGAACTAATTATTTGACAACACAAGACGCCTGGCAGAACCATGGAACAAAGCTAAAGAAAAACAAAACAAAACAAAACAGTAACACCAAAAAAGAAAATGAAGAAAATAAATATAGCAAAGACAAAACTCATTGATGTTAAGAGCTTAAATTTCAGGTGATTAGTAATATTACAATATCTGAAATATCAATATAAAGGTTATCCAAGACAGAAAATAAGAAATCTAGGTTAAATATCAACAGGATAAATAATGAATGACTTAATGTAGATTAAAATTAGAAATGTCTATTCAGTTATTATATACTAATACATTTAAAGGATTTGATAAAATAAATGACTGTGGTTTGAGCCAGGTGAGAAGAACAAATATTGGCATAAGAAAAAATTCCATTGAAGATGGAATTTGTTAAAGAATAGAATTTATGAATAACAACTGAGAGCAAGCGATAGACCTAGACAGTACAAAAAGACTGAGACCAGTAATTCATTAATTAGGGATTTCTATCATATTTTTAAAAAAGGAATCATTTTAGAAAACATAAAATTAAGGATAAGTGATTCAATCATTACATGAATTCAATTACAATCTTACTAACAAAATATGTGAGGAAGATATTTTCAAAGGTCAATTTCAGTTAAAAATCCAGACAAACTTTAGCAAAAAGAGATTTGTAAATGTAAGAGAATGCCATTGCAGAATACGTTTATGGAAGTCCATATACATGGGATCCTGGAGTCATGGAGTCAACATACATTTAACTGTTTGAAGAACTCCTCATAAGCGTCATGCTAAACTGCACTAACATGCTCTCCTGCACTAATGTGCTCTCGTGCACTAACATGCTCTCCTGCACTAACATGCTCTCCTGCACTAATGTGCTCTCATGCACTAACATGCTATCCTGCACTAACATGCTCTCCTGCACTAATGTGCTCTCGTGCACTAACATGCTCTCCTGTACTAACATGCTCTCCTGTGATATAATCTAATCAGAGCTGCTCATTCTATACTATCAGGTTACAGTGACAACAGCCTCCATTTAATAACTGTCTATTCAGCAGGGACTGCTATGGGTTTACATGGGCCACTCCTCATAGAACTACTGTGGAGAAGGCCATTGTCTCTTCTTCACAAATGAGCAAATGGGGCAGAGATACATATTAGAAATAACTAACTTAACCACTGAGTTGCTTTCTATAATCCACACCAAGCAAAATAATACATCAATAATCCATTCATATTGTACCTTGGGTTTCATTATCTGCCCCTTTTGACTTAGGGCTATTTGTTAACAGGTGAGATGTGGATCAATTTCTCTTATCACGCAATATCTCATACTTATATTGTGCCTATTACTGTAGAGACTGATCTAAGAACTTACACTAACTCACATACATCAGGACATCTATCATCTCATATTACCATTTTACTAAGAAATAAACTGAGGCACAAAATGACTAATAAGCAGCTGGCCCACAATTAGTCAGCCAAGAAGGTGCAGAACACACTTTCTAGTGCAGGCTACTGGCTGCAGGTTATAAATACCTGAAGACCGTATTTGATGATCTACAGTTTTGCTCACTGAAGGCAGAATTTGCAATCATTGTAGTGATACCCTTGATAGGCTTTGCTTTCTTCACCGACAAACCATTACCATCTGGGCAGAGTAAGTGCTTAATAAGTGCTCCTCATGTTATGTGAATGAACGAGTGAACTACAGAGCTTCACACTAGTGTAAGATGCCATGTCAGAAACTGCAAACACAAACTATGAACTGAGTGTGAATTTGTGTTTACCTGTTTTCTCTATGAACGTAGTATATGCTCCTGTAGACAGTGAAAACCACTGAAGCTGACAGAAAAGTATCCGAACAAAATCTTGTTTTGGATTTTCTCCTGTTTCAAAGCTAGCATGCATGCAGTTGACGTTAAATGAAAATGATTTGATCACTAGGCAGAAAGCAACACTGAGTTTGCTCTGTGTTCTTCGATTTCCCTATTTGGCTTTTTGTATCACTTGTTCATCTCTTTACACCCTTTACCTCTAATTTTTCACTGATGTCAGGGTCAATTACTAAACAATGGGGCAGTCATTCAATAGCTCCTACCATGCACAGAGACTGTCAGAAAAGTTTGCTTCCTAGAGCCAAGTTGACATTCCTTTGACAGGAGCAGTTTTACTTACTCCTCATAACTGAAATTCAGGTGAAAACCCAACACATTTTGATTTATAAGCCAAGCCAACCTATTTTTTAAAGCCTCTAAGCAGAGTGGCCTTATAGCTCTCTCCAGCAACAGCAATGAATGTGTAGAATAGGGAAAATGTAGCCATAAATCAGATAATTGAAACTTTTCAGTTATTCTCAATGGCCTTAGAGAGTGTGAGAGACGACAAAGACTTAAGCTTTAAAGAAAAGAACTGAATCTTTGGTAAAAATCATGCTTGCTAAGATTTAGTATAGGAAAACATTGTCCATTGAGAAACTAATTCTATTTTCCAATACTGCTCTAATGAAAGATTTTTTTAAAAGAATGGAAAGAAATTTAAAATACAAACATTGTGGTTTGCAAATGTTAGATACATGTGCAGATATTGGGGGTAGAAATGAGAAGGTAAAGAAGATGGGAAGCTTCTTCAGACCCTGGTGATTCTACAGAAAGCATCTGTGTGTGAGTTGTTGTTTGAGATTTTTTTTTCAGCTAATATTCACCCTTATTCTAAAATGGAAAGGGCATGGATTAAATGTAGCACAGAATTCAACAACTGCCAAAAACTGTATGATAGAATCAACTTTTCGGCTTGGAGCTTCCCACTTGGGCATTATCCCCAGGTGGTGATGGCTACTGCATTTTGTTGTCTTGCCCACATTATACTTAGTGTTGGAAAAGATCACCACTCATATCAGTAGGAGTTATTCAGTCAACATACTTTATCATCATTGTGTAGTCCTAGTTACTTTAGATTGTGTGTGTGTGTGTGTGTGTGTGTGTGTGTCTGTGTGACACATCTTTTATCCTTGGTTAATAGAAAAAAGTTGATCAATGCATACCTAATCCAAAAACCAGGAGTAAATTATTAGAAAATTGATAGAAGTTTGAGGTCGTGGTGGTGGCTTGAGTAGGTATAGATGGCCCCCACAGACTCATGTGTTTGAATACTTGGTCCACAGGGAGTGGCATCATAGGAGGTTTGGCTTTGTTGGAGTAGGTGTGGCCTTGTAGGAGGAAGCTTGTCATTGTGAAGGTAGGCTTTGAGGTCTTCTAAGCGCAAGTCTTGCCAGTATGACATAGAAGCCTGCTGTTGCCTGCAGATTGAAATTTAGAACTCTGAGCTCCTTCTCCAGCACGATGTTTGCCTGTACACTGTCATGTCCTACCATGATGATAATGGACTAAACTTCAGTAATTGTAAGCCACCCCCATTAAATGTTTTCATTTATATTAGTTGCTGTGGTCCTGGTTTCTCTTCATAGTAATAGAAACCTCAACTAAAACAGAGACTAAGTTAAAAATAGTTTTAAAAAAATGATTGTCATAAGATGACCCTTTAACTTATTCTTTCTGAAATAAAGCTTGTAAAGTGTGAAAACTACATGTTTGTTTTTATATTTTTCTTATTCTATGGTAACAAATCAGAAATTAGAGTTCTTAGCCAAATGTTGCACAATAGCAGATCTTTTATGATATTTCTGAAGATTATTATCATTTCTAGTTAGCTACACATTCACACAAAATTCTTTTGTAAGTTTAAATAAAACTGATTATTATGATTAATAATATCTAGATAAATTATATAATACATTCCTAGTATATGAAGTTTCTGAATATCTTTAGGGTCTTTTTATTGTTTATGGAAACTTCTTTAAGGAACATTATTCTAAATATTTGTTGATTTAACTATGTGGATAGAACTCATCTCCCCCTACCCCCTCTGTGGTCCAATACATTGAATAATGCAAGCCCTCATGCCTTATGCATGCTATAGAAGTGATAACTCCCTCAGCTGCATCCTGGTTTCCTATTGGACAATTACCTCTGCTGGGCAAACTTGTAGAGACTACAGAAAAAAAAGAAAAAGAAAACTTCTCTTTTCACAAGCAGTGCTGATCAGATTGGGAGTCAGATTGAGAATGTAGGTGTCTGGGTCTGAGGATCACAATGGGGATCTCTGGTGAGTTCTGAATTAATGGAGCTACTCTGGGCTCACCTTTCTTTGTTAATCTTCAGTTCCAAGAGTTATACTATAACCATCTAACAGTTTCACTTGTGTTATATTCATTGTTTTATTAGTTGAAATGGACAAACTAGAACAGACAAATGAACAGAACAATCTCCACTCTAAACAATCAGAAAGACCAATTTATATAATATAGTCTCTACACCAATTCTCTTATTTTCCACTTGAGATACAAAGTATATATCTTGAATCCTTCAAAATATATACATTGTTGAAGCAGGAATAAATCATATCACTTTGTATAAATACTTGTACTGACTCCAGGTAAAGCTTAGGGATTTAGTTGTGCTATGTACAGTGAAACTATTATGTGTATGATGAACTCAGAGAATATTTCTCTTTCAATATTAATGTGATTTGCTAATAGCATCATATTAGTTTGAGGTTACCCAAAGTCCAAATAATATAAGTTTTCAGGATATTTTTTTGTTTTGGCTTTTCTTATTTTGCTTATCCCACATCTTTTTTTAACACTAAGAACACTTTAAAAAATAAAATATCATTCTTTCATTGTATACCAAATTAGATTATATTCTCCCTTGTACTATAAAGCTGTATATATCCATCACTTCTCTTTCAAGGTCCTTTGGAACTTCAAATTGTGTTGAGCCTTTCTCATGGCCATTATTGATTTTTAGTTCCCACAGTTCTCTATATTTGATATGGAGCTGCATACCTCCTGTCTTGGGAGAGATGCTGCTTACTTTTTAGCAACATGACACTGGTTGATTTCTGGAATGCTCTCAAATTTATGTCTCTGAACCTCTGTCAAATATCCTTAAATATAATCTCTGGTGTTCCCCTGGGAAAACCTTTGTTTTGCTTCCTTGGACTCTGGGCAACTTTCCACTGACGTGCTCCAATAAGGATGGGGTCACCTGCTTTCGCCAGGGTCACCAGTGCTTTTCCCGAGTCTTCTTCAGAGTGGTTCCCATAGCTTTGTGTTTAGGCAGCCTAATGAATGGCTTTCTTTTAGGCTGCCCCTTTCCTTTGTGTCTTCAGATATTTGTTGCTTTAGAGAATGTGCTACCAGATGCCATTTTTCGTGCACTATCAACCCCTTTATTTTCAGTGCTTTCTATATTCATTCCCTTTGAATTTCTTTTTCAGTTCAGGGATTAACCTCTTTTCTTCTGCTCTTTCATTGGCTCTCTCTCCTCTATCACTAGTTCTTAATCACTGTCTTTATTCAATAACAATCTCTACTTACCAGCTTGAGCTACAGGCATGGCAATCAGATTTGACAGAGAGCCCAAGTGTAGTCTGGCTCATACTCCCTAAGGGATGCTGTAGACAAGACCAGGGGTTCCTTCATGACATTTTTCTCCCCTAGAACATGCTTTCCAGTGCCCCTGGAGACTAGCAGTCCTTCAGAACTTGGCTGTTAGTACCAACATTTACTAAGCTCATGAACTATATAATCTGGTCTAAAACCATTTCAGATAATATAGTTCATGAACACACACATACCCCCTCATTTTGCTTTGGGATATTCATATTTCTTCTTATTTTAAAAATGAAACCCCATTTTATCCAAATGATAAGACAGAGCAACTAACTCAGTCAGTTCTCTTTGGTGGTCCTGCATCCCTTATATCTACACCAATCCCACACCAAATGTTATCTTCTGGGTATTTGTTGCATTATTTGCTTATTTTTCATTTATCTAAGTAAAACACCTGTCATTTCTTGTGCAGAATACTGGCATTACTTCAAAGTTACCCATTTGGCATTGACTTTTTAAAATTTCATTTCGAATGATATATAAAATCATTAAATTGTATATGGTAATGGAATACCTATCATGTACTGTTCAATAAATCTTGTAATATTTCAATCGGATCAAAATATTTATAACTGTAAACATTAATCATTTCTTCATGGTGAAGGCTTTCAAAGTATTTTTCTTCTTCTGTTTCAAATGTCCAGTACATTATTGTCATACCTGTATGTATCACCTTACTGTACCTTATGTACAATAAGGTAATGACTTTTAGCAACTTCTTCTGCTGCAGGCCACAGGAATATATCATAAGAACTCAGCTTGTTATGGCAAAGCCACTGCCTGGATGGATCAGGGAATTCCTCCAGAGGAAGCCAAATTCCAAGGAGCTTTTGGTGTTATTTGGCTTGTTATATATCAGCTGTATTCTGTTATGAAACTCATGTGTGCCTTCATAGTTTTCCCAATTGACTTCCCTAAGAAAGGCTAACTGTAGATTGATCACTCTCTGGACATACACATTCAAGGTAGAACAGCCTCAGGAAAGTCTTCCTCTGGAATCAGATATCTCCCTTAGCCACTTTCAAGGACTAACAGTTATAACAGTCCACATGCAAGTCTCCTGATTTAGGATAAATTCCACAAGGAGACACAGCCTAGGTCAGGTGGATGTTAAAATAATAGCTTTACACAATTTAGCTTGGACTCTCCTTTCTTAAAGCCTTACTAACTTTATTGACCTCTAACTCTTTACCTAACCACTTCTAGGAATATTTAGATAGCCTTCTGCGCTGACAGCTATACTCAGCCTGAACCCCAGTTCAAGCCTCCTTGTAATTATAATCATTGGCAACATCTGGCCAGGTCCAACCCCAGATGGAGGAAAGTACCTTATCAGAGATACCTCTGTACTCTCTAAGAACAGACGTAAGCACCCAGGCTACCTGTTTGAGAAGGCCTGGATGTGTGCCAATTAAGCTTTACTTCCTCCTTTCCCAAACCTTACCTCTAATTTCAGATCTCCCTTTAACTATCACCAGAGGCATCTAGCTGTACCCAGCGACTGAGCACACTTTCCCTTACCCTGCAAAAAAAAAAAAAAAAAAAAAAAAAAAAAAAAAAAAAAAAATGACAGATAGCTTGGACAGATAGGAGCCACAGGAAAAAAGAAGACAGTTTTATTTTCTCCCATTAACCTAGCAACTTATAGATTCTTAACATTTTCTACTAATCACATTTAAGATTATAGTTGAGCACATACGATCCCTCTTCTTAGATATTACCTGAATTTAGGCTTTAGTTAATTCATTTCCCCATTGGTCACTTCTGTTTGGGTTTGCAAATGATAATTAATGGTTATTTCCTCTCTATGTGATTCTTATCACCCCTCCCTTTGACCCTGGAAGCCTGGCTTTGCACTGCTAAGAGAATACTTCTTGTAAGTGTATATATACCAGGACTACCAGGGCACAGGAGGACGGAGAAGAGAAAAGAGAATGGAAGAACTGGATGGATAAGAACTTGAGAGGAACAAACTGAGATGGGGAAGAACTAGATTGAAGGGCTAGAAGAGAGTGCTAGAGGAATGAGATGAAAGATAAGGAAGAGCCAGACGGGGAAGAACAAGATGAGGAAGAACAAGATGAGAGAGATGATATGGGAAAGAACTAGATGGATGAAAACCTAGAAGGTGCAGAACTAGATGAAGGAATTAAGATAGAACCTGGAGGGGACAACAGATAAATGTAAAGAGAAATTGGGCAAGAAAGGAGCTAAAAACGAGAGCAGAGTATAAGCTTGTAGAGAGAGAACTGATGGAATAATAAAGTGTATGGACTAAGGAATTTCGTGTACATAGATTCATTTCTTTTCTTCAAAGATTAATTATTAGCTGGTTATAGATTTTTTCCAGACCTTGGGAGGGGGCTATCGAGGGGCTGGACCCCAGTAGTCTCTGACATTCTTCTATATATTTTGCAGTAACTTCTTAGCTGTGAACAAGTCTTTGTCCATTTTTTTCTCTCCTCTTCCCTCCTGCCTCTAGGTAGCCACCATGATCCTGTCTCCTTTTAGGATGTAGATGTTTCTGTCATCTACATATGACTAAGAGCACACATTACCTGTCTTTCTGCTGGGACTTACATTGCTCCTTTGAATTTGTTCATGGTATTGAGTACCTATGGTCTGTGAGACCTGGTCCCTAGACCAGAAAATTCACCTCCAGCATTTTGACATCCAGAAAACAACACACCATTGGAAAATCAAATCAATCTCAGAAAGAAATGTTCTTTCTGATCTCCCAGTTGCTTCCTGTCTCCTTTGCTACCTGAATTCTCCCTTCAAGACAAACTATATAAACTTCAATTTCTTTTTCTGGATATAAGACATACAAACTGGAAATCCCTTCTTCAAACCACCCCCCCAATATTGCTCTAATAATTCATGGCCTTCTGTATTGGAACTGGTGGTGAAGAAATTCTTTGATATACCTTGTCATTTAGTGGGTCAGAAGATCCTAATTTCAGAAGGAGTCCTGTTTTATAGTAAAGAAGAATGCATGCTGCAGAGGCTAAAAAGAATCTGAATGCACTGGCCTTGCAGGCTTCCTGTGAAGACTAAGTATTAGATCATAAATTCTGGTCCAATCATGTCTCTGATGATGCCCATGCTTCATTAAATCTATAGATAAAATAGATATATAATGGATGTTTATATACTCACTTTTAGGATTCTCTTGCCTTATACAGTCATCATTGCCCAAGAGGTTATAAACTTCACTGTTCACCATCATCCTTCATGATGTCTATCTCTACAGGATCACTTGGTATACAGTTAGAAATGTAGATTTTCCCAACAAAGCACAAGTATATGCAATTTGCATCTGGAGTGAGGAATAGTAATCTTAAGACCCCTTCAGGCAGTCCTGGTGAACCATAAAGTTCAAGGACTTTTGAAGTAGAGTGACATCTCAAACCTCTAGTCAAAGATATATTTTTGGTTCAGGCTTTTTCATTCTAATGGCTTTTTAGATGAAATTTAAAGTGGCCATGTGTTCCTGATGATGGGGCACTGCAGCTCTAACCTCATCCTTGCCAATGTTGCATCCATTGCATGTCCTTGCTTGTCCCTACATCACATTGGCTCTCACTTCTGCCTGGGAAGTTTTCCATCCTCTGCTTTTCATGTTTCAATTCTCAGTTCCACTCAGAGGTCCTTGTGGAAGGGACTGCTGATGACCTTCCCCAACATACTACATCAGAGCTCTTAAGCACATGCTTTCTTGTAGTACATGTTATGTTTGCACTGCTTTATAGGCGCTAGTCCACACATTTGTGTATTTGATGTTGCTGCCCTTGTTCAACTGAAAGAAGTCTCATAGGGCAGAGATGTCCCTTTATTACTCAGATTTAAATCCTAGCATCTAAATCACAAAACATAGTCCCTCTCTTAATATTATGTTTCATGGGTCACCAAATAGCTATCAACTATTCAGAGCATTTGTACTGTGTAAGGTCCCACGCTAAGACTTTTCTATATGATATTGTCATCTGATTGCCAGGAAATTTAATTTTCTTTTTTGTTAAAAAAATAAACATCATGAGGTCTCAACCCTAATCAGAACTACAGGAAATTAGAGAATGCTAGGAGCAGGACACCAAATGGTTGCCCAATATCAAATGGTCAGACCCAAAAACACACATATGCCATATTTATATATCTAGGAATACACATACACACACACACACACACACACACACACACACACACAGAGAGAGAGAGAGAGAGAGAGAGAGAGAGAGAGAGAGAGAGAGAGAGAGAGATATGTAATGCAAGAAAATGAAAGAAAATGAGGCCATGAATTTGAAAGTGATCAAGGGAATACATGGGAGGTTTTTCAGGGATGCAATGAGGAGGGGAAATGATGTCATTATATTATCATCTCCAAAAATAATAAAAAAATACTTAATTATAAAAATGTTACTTCCTAAGTACCACCAGTATGAAACATTTTAGAAATATGAATTCTTTTAAATCATAAAGCAGTCAGATGACATAAATGCTATAACTATATCTTGTTTTGCAGGTGAGGAGACTGGCTTGCCTAAGATCTTACGTCCATGGCTAAAGTAACTGAACGTGCTGCATTTAAAGATAGACAGTGAGAATGGAGACTATAGTTTATAGTTCCAGAGACTTTTATGTTAGGAATCATATGAAAGAAAACATTCTACAGCATGCTACTCTGGACCATTGCTCATTAGGATAGACTCCATATATGAATGTTACCCTCTGCTCTCATTCTGGGAACTAGAAGTAGGAATAGTGGGGGTCATGTGCATTGCACATAATTAAAGTAGGGAAGAAGCCTAGGTTTGTTTTATTGTCTGGTTATTTCCGAAGCAATTAACAATGGGGCATGTTCACTACCCATGGACAGATGTTGATTCAAAGCCTCTACCATACTTCTCTGCTAGCCACACTCTTTTTCTGACAACCCTTTACCTACCACTGTCTTCAAGCAGCTTTAAATATTAACTGATTTCAGATTGCCTGTATATATATATATATATATATATATATATATATATATATATATACCAAAAAGAAAGAGGTTAAATAAAAAATTCAGTTATATGTCAGTCTTCCACACAATTCCATCAGTTAATATTTAAAAGATTTATAAGTATAGATTCCAATCAATATTTAGGGGAAAAAACACCTTTCTTAAAACTAAAACCAAACTCTATTGAATTTCTTGGTTTTCACCTGGATCTTTCCATATAAGTTCATATACTTTAAAAGACAATGTCACGGTGTCTCAATCCTTGACAGGCTGGCTAATTGGAGTTTTCCTGTATGTTCCTCAGTTGTTGCCTTGCTTATCATTTGGCTGCCATTGATTTGTGAATCCTTATCTTCAACTTCATCCCTGCCCACAACATCTGAATGTGTGGAACCTGAGTCTTAAATCCAGCTGTCCCCCGAACTCTACCCTGCTGGTTGCTAGTTTCTAGGTTTCTGTTGCTCTTGTAGAACCAGTCACCTAAGTTAAATGTGCCATTGACAAAGCAGCTTTGAGTTTGCTGAAATGATCACATTTCTCTCAGACTTTCCCCCTTAATTTCTCATCCTCTGTCCACTGATCATTAGAAGCTTTTCCCCAGTTTATATGGAATAGAAGTGAAACCACAAGAAACCAACTGCTTGATACTCCTGTTCTTCCTCCTCCCTCAGGAGCAGGAATCTTAGAAGGTCTTGTTAATAAAATCAAACCTGAGGCCAGTTATTGGGGTGAATGTTGGAAGATCAGAGAAGCAGAACAAGCCACAGCTTCCTCACCTTGACAATTCCTCAGCTGATTCTGTTTCCTCAGACTGGAAGCTTCTGTGTCCTCATCCCAATGGCTCTCAGTTGAACTGCTGCTCGAAAGCCTGAAGCCTAACCAGCTAAAAGCTTCTAGTTTCTGGTCCTCTCGCCTTACATATCTTTCTGCTTCCTGCCATCACTCCCTGGGATTAAAGGCGTGAGTCACCATACCTAGCTGTTTCCAATGTGGCCTTGAACTCACAGAGATCCAGAGGGATTTCTGCCTCTGGAATGCTAGGATTAAAGGTGTGTGCTACCACTGCCTATCCTCCATGTTTAATATTGTGGCTGTTCTCTTCTCTTACCCCAGCTAAGTTTATTAGCATGCATAATATTTTGGGGAGCACAATACCACATCCCTCTGTCTCCTTTCTCTTCCTTTTTTGAATAGGTACTTGATATGTAGGATAGAAGGGCCTGGACTTTGTGATTCTTCCAACTCAGCCCCCAAATGCTAGGGTTTAAAGCATGCACTACCACACATGACTTGCTTTAAAAGATTGTGAAGTACAGGTAGGAGCTAAACAGTCTACTCTTTGATTCTTCCTGGTTACTAAGAGAAAAGTTCCGGAGAACAATGAAGGAAATTTGTGACATGGTCTAATCTACCTGTAAACACAATAACATACGGAGTTCCAGGCAAACAGACTAATAAAATTTATTGGAAGGAGACTCCTCATCTATGAAATCCTTTGAGGTAATTCTTGATTTGTGGCTGCTTACTAAAAATAAAGCCGAAGTTCCATAGATTAATGAGGTGTGGCTTCCTGGAAGGTTTGGATGTAAAAATTTCATGGGTATTTTTGTTTTTCTGGATCATAATCTGTGCTTGTTCTCTATGTCGTGTTCTCTTTTTCTGCCACTTTCTGTCTCTTTAAAGTGTTAGAGCCCAATTTCTGACTGAAGTGATATGACACTGGATTTTTTATGTTGCTATTCTCAACGGCCATTATGATGGCTATTGTCATTTCTTCCTAATATAAATGTTAACCACAAATGCAATTTATGCAAAATTTTTCTGGTTAGGTTGTTGAGTTTTTCAACTCCATCTTAATTTTAGCTTGAGTTCTCTTCAACCTTTCTCTCTTTTTACTGAATTCAGTTCCCTAATCCTGAAATATCTGTCATTTCATTCTCCATGTATTTGTCTTTCCTTGGCTCTTGCTCAGGCCTTTATTGCTGTTCCCTTTAAGTTCATTGAGCTTTTTGTTTATTACATTTTTAAACTTCTTCAATTATTTGACTATATTTATGATTGTTCTTTTAAATTCTGTGTCCTGGCATTTGTCAAAGTAATTTTCACTGGAGAACATTTCTATAGGACTAGTAGGGGTTTTTATTTTTTAATTAATTCATTTATTTTATATCCCAGTTGCAGTTTCCCCTCCCTCCTCTCCCCCATTCTCTCTGCCTTACTCTTCTCAATCCACTACTCCTCTGTTTCTGCTCAGAAAAGAACAGGCATCCCATGGGTATCAACAAAGCATGGCATACCAAGTTGCACTAAGGCAATGAACCGCCCCTTATATTAAGGCTGGCCAAGGCAATTCAGTATGAGGAATAGGTTTCTTGGGGGGGGTGGCATACATACATACATATATATATATATATATATATATATATATATATATATTCAATTTTAACTGAGCATGCCAACTTCTTACCTTGGTTGTGGATCTGAAGTGGGATTCTAATCTACCCAAGCCTGGGCTGGTGAGGAAACCAAGAAGTTGGTAGGTGAGCTGTATGATTAGAGAGATCTAGGTCTGGGGGTTGTGGTAGAAATGGCAAGGGTAGACTCCTAGACTTTTCTTGAAGTGTGAACATGAAAATATTTTCTGGACAAATTAGTACCAATTATTAATTTAGGTATAGGAATTTTTACATACATGCCCAGAGTGATATACATATGTAATTTGCTGTAGAAGCTCCCTTAGTTTTTTTCTATTACTGCTAAGATACCTATATAAAAAAGTATATGAAATAGTGAAGGCCTCAAAATGGTCCGAACAAATTGGAAGTATAACGTAAGTGCTGATATTGCTTTTATTAACCATTTTATGTATTAGGTAGTATTTCCAAGAAATCTTTCTTGTACAAGATGACCTTTCCTTTAGAACAATCTTGATTGGACCAGATCTCCTGTTTCTAATACATTTAATAACATTTCTAATGTATTTTATTTATGTTGTATCCCTTGAGTGAACTTTAACAACTTTTTTTCTGGTAATTATTCATATTATCGATGTTTTAAAATTTCGTAACTTTTTATATTTGCTTATATATAGTACTTCATAAAAAAGTAACAGCAAAAAAAAGCAAAAATCAACATCAATGCTCTGCTTGACTTTGTTCTTATGTTGCTTCTCCCATGTACAAATTTATATGTTATTCTTAAAGATATCAGGTTCAGCCTTACTTTCTATCACTACAGAGGATGAGTGCTTTTCACCCATTCATACACTTAAAATTAAATTCATCAATGGCTGTATTTGTGGATTGGCTTTGAAGGAAGTAATTAAGGTTAAACGAGGCCCTAATGATGGAGCTCTGATTCAATAGACATAGTTTTTTAATCACTCCTATATCAATTGTTCATGGAAAATTTGAAACAAATATGTACATGCTAGACTTGTGTATACAAAGTATACAATAATTTGCCTTGGACAGTTCCCAGCACAAGGCAAGTATTCAGTAAATATGAACATTAACCAGAGTTACACATATGTGTGTATAGCTTAAAAAATAATAGTATTTCATTCTTGAATGTGAAATTGCCACATATAGTAGTAGCAACTTAAAAATGCACCTCTCCTGAGACCTAGCTACAAGAAATTTTGCAATGGTTAACCTTGTCACTTAACTATGCAGTAATAGGTAACCTCTCACAAAAAGAAAATGGTACTTGCATCATTAAAGTGTCTCTGGCCACACTAGAAATCTAATTTGCTCAATTTGAATTTGATTTTGTTTCATCTTTTAGAATCATTACTAGGCAATTTTGTCACAAACTGTGTGTTCAATAGGCAAGTCTGGCTCCATGAGATTAAGAAACTAATTTCTACTCATGTGGTTTGCTCATCTTGGACTTCTAATTTATGCAAACATATCTTTTTAGATGTTCTCTTTGGGAGTAAGTAATCTTCCACTTATTTTTACTATATTAACTTTAAGAGATCTTAAACACTTAAATTCTATTTTTTTTTCACCCAACAAACTATCACAGTAAGGCTTTGCATATGAGAAATTTTATTAGTTCTTTTAAAATCATATGCTCATGATCTAGTATCATGAATGGCTATGACACTTGCTATAAAAATATCCTTAAAGAATTCATAAACAAGCCGGGCGGTGGTGGCGCACGCCTTTAATCCCAGCACTCGGGAGGCAGAGCCAGGCGGATCTCTGTGAGTTCGAGGCCAGCCTGGGCTACCAAGTGAGTTCCAGGAAAAGGCGCAAAGCTACACAGAGAAACCCTGTCTCGAAAAACCAAAAAAAAAAAAAAAAAAAAAAAAAAAAAGAATTCATAAACAAAACTAATACATGTAGTAAATATACAAATTCTGGTGAATAACTCATTCATTTACAATTGTTCCTCTTGATGCTATATTCTAGTCTCTCTTCCTTGGAAGATCTCCTCCTCCTCCTGGTTCCTTACTAGCTACCTAACGTCTGTGGTTATTCA
The DNA here is from genome assembly GCF_004664715.2 of Peromyscus leucopus. Lineage (NCBI taxonomy): Eukaryota > Metazoa > Chordata > Mammalia > Rodentia > Cricetidae > Peromyscus > Peromyscus leucopus. The sequence goes on from NC_051064.1 coordinate 38,086,223, forward strand.
AATTGAAACTCATGTATCTAAAGCTTAAAAGCTAACATCCATATAGAAGACAAGACATGTAATGCTTAACTTTTGGGGTTTAAGTTACTTCAATGGGATGACTAACTGTTTTTAGCTCCATCCATTTACCTGAAAATTTCAGAATTACATTTTTTAACAGTTGAATAATATTCCAATATGTGAATGCACCATATTTTCATTGCCCACTCATCAGTGGTGGATATCTAGGCTGTTTCCAATTTATGGCCTTAGATAAGGAATGAAAAGAGTTCTTTAATTTTGTCAAATTGTGTGCCTTACATACTCATGTGCTGAATATTTGATTTCCAACAAGGCTATTTTGAGAGGGTCTGGATTTGGGAAGAAGTTTGAGAATATAACTAAAGATTGTCTCCATCTTGGAGGGCCAAGGATAGAAGAGGAGGACCCTCAGCAGATAATATAGTACTTTCCCCAATGAGTGATGGTAGATTCATTTCTCACTTCATCTAAATTCTACTCTCTTCCAGATGCATGAGCACAGATATTTAAAAAATGATGCTTTCCCAATGATGTGCATATTATTTCATCCTATCAAGTTCATAGCTAAATTTAATCAATTTAAATTTAAGATTAAATTGTATCCAAGTCTAGGGTTTAAAACATCAAGTTGAATTTAATTTTAAAGTTAATTCTTTTTTATTTATTTATCTCCTTATTCTGGCTGGTTAATAATACATTAACCACTAATGTATAAGGTGAGAATAGTTTTAAAAACCACACTCAATATTTTATCTTCCTATGGGAGTTAAATATACATCTAAGTTAGGTATTCTAAAGTTTTTGCATGCAAATGACTGTCACATGTAAATGTGGAGTAATTACAATATTTGAGGACTGGATTTGTAGATTTATTAAGTGGACCATTAATTTTTCTCTGTTTATTTTAAAAAGACTATATTTACCAACAAAATGGCAACACAGTAAGTTGAAAAAAAGTGGAAATGATGTAGAAGAGAAATGAAAGTGTTATGGCTTGCCTTCACGCAAAACAACAACAACAACAACAACAAAAAAAACCCAGAGCCAAATGGGCTAGGTGGAAGGGAGGACCAAGAGGTGGGGTCATCTTGAAGAAACACAGTCTTGTCCTGACTGCCCCTCATAGAAACTCAGTGGCACGGAGAATAACCCAACTGAAACACCAACCCCAGTGAGAACACATCATTAAGAGAGACCCTGTCTTATCACACAGCTCCCAGTGCCATGAGAACTGTCTGGTCCAAATACTAACTCTGTTCCATAATTAAACCAGTCCTCACAGTGAAAAAGGCAGAAAAATTGGAGCCCTGTCAAAAGATTTAAAAATACCTTTAAAAATAACTGTCTTCCTTCCAAAAGCTTTTGTCTTATTAATCTGTTTTAAATCCAATATTTACAAAGCATTCATTTTGACAAAATAAATTAAGCTTTCTTGTAGTAAAAAAAGAAAGAAAGAAACACAGTCTTTCTCTTTGATGAATTCCAGGATTTATCACCTTCACTTCACAAAGGGGCATTCTTTAGTTCTAAATAGTCCCCAAACAAGGACAATTTCTAAGTGTGGTTCCAGGAACGAAGACACCATTCAAACTCCATTTGGGGAGGCAAGACCATGTTCGGCAATTCAGTGGTCCATAGCAGCCTACCATCCAGAAACGTTACTCAGGCAGCTATCCTTTTAGAATAGGTGAATGATTTAGAATATGATAATTAAAAAATGCACATATATGAAATAGTTTGCATTAATTTTAGAGGACTTTGTTTAGGGGTGTTCTAGGTCATTCCTTTTGGACATTAGAAATAGGAAGCAACTCATCACCTATGAGTTCTTCTGTATTTTCTCCTTACTCCATTTTCCTCACCCCAATTGCTCTAAATGCTCTTGTGTTTACTTGTCTTTTTACCACGTGGTTCCAAATAAAAGCACCATGATGGAGAAAAATTGAAATCCCTTCACCTTTGTCTCCTAGTTCTAACTTAACCTGTACAAATGAAAGATGATTGTCATTTCAGTGGCCTTCTTTAGGAGTAAGGTCTGTTTTCCTTTCCTTTGATTTTTAGTTTTGGTTTTGCTTCTCCAAGACAAAGTCTTACCTTGCAGCTGTCACTGACCCCAAACTCCTTCTCTAGCCACACTGACTTTTTTTTGTCTTTACTTTTTTAATATGCACCATTTATATTGTAATATGCTGCCATTTGTTTTTATTCTGTCCTATGTAGATGAAAAAATCTGGTCACCTCTAAAAAGAGCATTGCGTATGCTTAAAAACAATTATAAGCAGCTCTCAGCCATCCTTTCTTTATTAGCAGTTTAAGTGTCTTTAACCTGTTTCTAATAATGGGTTGCCCTTTAAATACAAACCTGTGATTATTAGGATACTAATTTTGTCTTTTTGGAACCAGTGAAGAGATTTCCCTCAGTCACATCTCTGTTATGTACATTTGCTGTGTGCTGTTTGTAGATTTCAAAGTGGTGAATAGTGCTATCTATTTGCACATATACATGAGGGAATTACTGGGCCTTTGAAACTTTGTGTTTTCTATTTTAACCTGTATAAAATATTCTTCCTTTAGAATTCCCATTAGCTACTGATTTCTCTTAATCTAAGTTCAAAGAGTAAAATTTGACATCTGTGTTTAGGAAACAACATCTAAATCCAGGACATATTAACCATTTTGCTGTGTAAAAGATTTCTTAAAAAATGTTCAATCTATGCTTCTCCCTATTCTCATGGTGCCTTCATTTATCATGGTATCTCTTTCCTTGTTCTCCTACTCTGTTCTTGATCCAGCTCGAACCTCCCTCTCCCCTAAGCTCTCATTTCCCCGTCCCTTACCCTCCATTACCACCCCCTTACCCCCAGCTCACTCATGCAGATCTTATCCATTTCTCCATCACTGGGTGATCTCTGTGTCTTTCCTAGGGTCCTCCTTACTATCTAGTCTCCCTGGAGGTGTGGGTTGTAGTCTGGTTATCCTTTGCTTTATATCTATTATCTACTTATGAGTGAGAACATGTTTGTCTTTCTAATTCTGTGTTACCTCACTCAGGATGATATTTTCTAGTTCCATCCATTTGCCTGCAAACCTCATGATGTCATTGTTTTTCTTTGCTGAATAGGACTCCATTATGTATATGTACCATGTTTTCTTTACCCATTCTTCGGACTGGGCAATTTGGATAAGTGAGACAGTTGTTTGGCTTGAACTGTTTGGGGGGCCCCAGGCAGTGGACCCAGACCTGTCCCTGGTGCATGAGCTGGCTTTTTGGAGCCTGGTGCCTATGGTGAGATGCTTTGTGCAGCCTTGGTGCACAGCGGGGAGGGGCTTGGACCTGCCTCAAAGGAGTGTACTGGGCTCTGTTGACTCCCTATGGGAGACCTTGCCTTGAAGGAGGTGTGAATGGGGAGTGGGGTGGGTGGGAAGAATGGGGGTGGGAGGAGGGAGGATGGGGGAATCTGTGGTTGATATGTAAAATGAATAGAAAACTTCTTAATTAAAAAAAAGGAAAAAATTTAATCACAACCATCTGGTAATCACATTCATTTGAAAACTCCTACCAGTGTTATATCAAGACAGTGACTATTTTGAAATGCTAAAGAATACAAAAGAAAATCTGTAGAAGTTTTCTTTAAATATCCATAATACATGTTAAATTATATTGTGCATATAAAAGTCCAGGGTCACCATTTGCCAAATTTATAAGAGAGATGCAAGACTATTCTATCGCAAGAGGCAGCCAGCAATTTTATCTTTTTTTAAACAATAGACTTTTAACGAAGCAAGAATATGAACCAAGAAAAAAAGCACTAGTGAAGTGATAGCAGAACAAGCCAAAGTCTAAAGTCCCATGAAAGGACAGCCAAAGTCATACACGGCAATCTGTCAATATGTTCAATAAGTGATTGGCTACCACCATCATTTCAAAAACTTTATAGATTGCTGCCAATGCAGCAAGCAAAGAAGAAAAACCAGTCCTCATATCTCACACAGCTAATTTCTTAGTGGGGAATGTCAAAAAAATGTAAAGAAGGTAAGTGTGTAGATGAAACAGCATCAACTCAGGCAAATTCTACTAAGAAAGTAAGACTGCATGTGTGTGTGTGTGTGTGTGTGTGTGTGTGTGTGTGTGTGTGTGATAGAGATAGATAGATAGATAGCTCTTTGTTAACATAAATAACATGATAGAAGATAGTTAGATCAAGATTGAGTCTTCTTCATAACATCTAAGGAAGAAGCAACTGAAGAAAATGAGAAACAGTTGTGTATAATCATGCAAATCTTTGTCCATTTTTTTTTTTACCAACAAACGATGCTTCTTCTAATCCTCTTTTCTACAACTCAAGTCAAAGTCAAACTCCCCACATTCTGCAAGTCCTTCTCTAAATCCAGTCATTCATTTTAACATGAATTCACTAAATTCATGTTAAATTCTTTTCAATTAAAAAGAATATTTCAACAGCACTAGGAATTTTCACATCTAATTATGTTTATGAATCTTCTATTCTAAAATGAGGATTGTGTTCTTTATTTTGCTTTCCATTATGTCAGACAAATAATATCAACAAAGTAGGAATCTTAAGCCTTAAAAAAGACTGCAATCAGAAAGCTCTCTGATAGGCAAATAGGGAAAAGAGCATCGAGGAAGATTAATGTCTTTTTCACTTAAACATTTAAGAAGAGGAGTTCCAGGTTTTTATTCTCTAAGAAAAAGACTTTTTTCCCTCCAACCCCCAGAGAACTCTTAGGCTAGACTTTCAAATCTCCCACTAGAAACCTCCTGTGGAGGCAACCAATCAGCTCTTTGTCTGGCTGTCTAAACCCTTCTATAGCCCAAAGTAGCCAGTTCTGAGGAAGAAAGGGAATTTATCCCTATGCCAAACATATAAAAAGGCTGACTACTGAAGCAGACTCTCAGACACCATCCCTGGTCCCCTGTCAACCCTGGAATCTATTTGTTTCTCTCTCTCTCTCTCTCTCTCTCTCTCTCTCTCTCTCTCTCTCTCTCTCTCTCTCTCTGCCTCTGTCTCTCTCTCCCTCTCTCTCTCCTGTGTGTGTGTTTCACTTTTAATAGAACTTGACTGAGTGCAGAGACCTTACTTTTCCTGACTTTTTATTCATTAAAACGGCAGAGAAAAGGAATCCCTTCCTGCAACACTAAACATCATCACCCTGAAGCATAATGACTATGAATTGATTCAGATTTTCTACACCTAAAAGGAGGTTTCATGAAAAGGAAGGAAGTTGAGATTAATAACTGAAATGCCTTGAAAAACAATGGTAAAAGTATGATAAGAAACAAACAAAATGATGGAACCCATCTGGGTATGGTGGCACATGCCTGTAATCTCAGTATTCTATGGAGGTTGGAACTGTAAGATTGCAACCTTGAGGTCAGTTTTGACTATAGAAAGCATGAGGTCAATGAGAGGTAGATGGCGAGACTTTGTCTTGGAAAACCAAAATCAAAAAAAGGGTGAAGTAACTGAGTTCTAGCTTCACTTGGCTACTGTGATGAAAAAAATGGGGGAAGAGAGTATTAATTTTGGTTTACAGGTTATAGTCTATCACTGAGGGAAGTCATTACAGGACATAAGCAATGTTTCTTGAAGTAGAAACATGGAGGAACAACTGCTTTCTGTCTCACAGGCTCTTGCTTAGCTAATTTCCTTATACAGTCCAGTAGCACCTGGCCAGAGAATGGTGACCCACACAGTGGGCTGGACCCTCCTACATCAGTTAATATGGCAACCCCCTACAAATATACCCACAATCTAACCTGATCTAGGAAATCCCTCAATTGAGACACCCTTCTCAGGTGACTCAAACTTGCTAGGGCAATATGCTTCTCATTGGATAGAGTAGTTTTACTCTTCCATTTGGATGAATAGCCTGTATGTTTTGGGTTAGTTCTCAGCCTTAAGCATTCAATGATTATTCCCCTTAAACATCCAGTTATTATTTAGTTTTATTCAAACAGGACTGTTTTCCTTATCTCTGAGAGGCATCTGTGAACATTGGTGGAGTTATTGTAGTAGCCCAGTACTAAGGGTGATCTTCAAGAAAAGGAACAAAAACTGTTTATAGGCCTAAGTACCTGATTAGTGATGTGATGGTGTATTGAATGTCAGAAAAAGAGAGCAAAAAGTCACCAAAAATGGTTCTTAGATTCATATGCAATAACTTGTAGGCATTTTGGAAGGAATAAAATAGATACAAATGTTCTGGCTGGATGTGAAGCTAACTCTGAGACAAAACTCAAACCTGGTTCTGCAAACCTGATGAAGAGCCTTTAGCTCTGCATAGGGGAGGTCATAGGCTATAGGTAGGGACCTGCTGCTACTGTTTTTGATAAATAGTCATGTTTTCAAACTGCCTTCTAAACACTCATGCTTATGTCCATAGATAAGTGTTGTGCAAGCTTTCACAGGGAAGTTTCTTACTTCAGTGGGCAGTGGTCAATTGGAGACTGGCAGAATTACAGAGATAAGAGAGTACTCTGCCATAAATGGATTTCACTACCACCCCCACCAAGGCTCAGAAAACATGTGGAAGAGGAGGGTGAAAAAATACAAGAGTCAGAGGATGAGATGTATGCCAAAATGATGTCTTCTGAACAAGGCATAACTATGGCACTAGTGAACTTCAGTTATGATTATATGCCAAGACTATATGGGAAAGATGTGTAATTGACTCTGTAAGAACCCTACTTCCAACCCTAACTCCTGACTTAGTAAGTTGGCAGGCTCTGTCTCTGTACTCCAGGGTGAATTTCTTTGGGCGACATGCCATCTATTAACTCTCTGGAGTTTTCTCTGACTGGTGAATATGAGCTAGTCTTGGAATCCTCCCAGGTATTTATATTCAAGAGCAAAGAATAAGTGCTGGGCAGATAATACCTGCTTCCTTAGCTTTGTCTAAATTCATCTCGGAACAGACAGCTTTTGTCTTTGATCCCGTTTCTTAAGGCCTAGAAAGTACTACAGGCTTGAATGCTACTTAACTGTGTGTTGGCCAGATTAATAGTTCATTCTAGAAGCAGCTATCCCCTCTTTCCCTTTTCCCTTATTGGATTCTATCCACTGCCACCCCAAATAAAGCCAAAGCAGGAAGGATTTAAAGAAAGAAAATGCCGAGAGAAATGAACCACATTTAATACCTCCTCCCCTCATAAATAGAAAAGTTACTTCATTTCTGTGTTCAATCATTTTTTTGAGTGATAGAGATGGTCACAAACTTTTCATATCACTGGAATTTTCTTTCTACTTTCATTTGACTTTGAACAATCACTCCAGTGTTTTAAATGTATTATATGACTAGACAACTAGAAAAATTAATATACATATGAATAGATCTGTGTGTATGTGTGAAAACATTTGGCTATAGTTTGAAAGTTTGACTTCTGTATAAACTATTCTCTCAAAAACAACAAAGAAGACAGTTTGATGTGTACATTTTAGCTCTGATCTTGATGTGTTAAGGCGAATTTTTTCCAGTTCTGTGGTTAGTACAAATAAATGCTCTTAATGTTAAATATTACATAGAACATCTTTTAAAATTCTGACATTTAAAACTGAGTTTCTACATTCGTCAAGTAAAAATATTCAACTCTCAGATCATAATATCTATTTGATCTTCAGTGCACATTGTAAGCTATTTATATTCAATTCCCTTGAAACTTATTAATTCTTTAAGATTTGGGTGTAAACTCGATTATCCTGCATGATTTCACATCGCTGACTTATGAATAAGAGAAACTTCAAGTGCAAAGTGAGTTTGTTATGCTGTAGACATACTTTTTTTTCTCTGAAACACTTTGTAACCCCATTAGAAACTCCAAAACCTATCTGAATGTAAGCATTTTTCAGTATCAAACTTAGTTTGAACTGCAAATGAGTTCTATTTGTTTTCCGGGTTGATTTCATCTCATTAAGTCAAGTGTATTTGTTTTATGGTCGTATGCAGAAGTAAATAGCCTTTCACAGGCTGATGCTAAAATATTGAAACGTTTTCAAGGTATTTGGTTGTCAGGAAAATGATCTTTCACTCATTGTTACTCTATGACATTATTTTCCATTTCTACTACAATAAAAATTTGATTTAAATTTCCATATATGAGATAAATTAAAAACAATTTTGAAAACCAAAGGAGAAATAGTAGAGAACACATTATATTTCAGAAGAGATGTGAATAGGAGAGTGCAAAGTCTGGTTTAAAATACTAAGACACTTTAGGAAAGTTCTTCAGTTAAACACTCCAAAGAAGGAATTAATTGTCTGAGTTTAAAATGATTGTGCATATCTGCAACAAGTAGAGGTAGTGAAATAATGAATCCTAGTTCTGATTTTGAATAGAAAATCTGAAGCAAAATGTAGAAATAAAAATAAATTAACAACAAAATGACCCTCGATAAGCCCACTGAAAAGGAGCTATGATTTAGTTTCATTTAGCTTATAACTGTAGCTGACAATCACTGGTAATATACCAAATAATATAATGATTACCTATATGTACATCATTAGCATTATTTCATTGAATACTCAAGTGATAACAAGATTATGCTAGTCTGTTTTACTGAGGATAGATTTCCACCTGAAGTCATCAAGGAACTCAATTTGAAGCTAAATATATAAGCCATGAGAACTGAGATCAGATCCCCAATGCATACATAAAACCAAACACAGCAGTATTTGTCTGTGATCCCAGTGATGATGAGGCAGAGCCAGGCAAGTGCCTGGAACATGCTGACTAGGAAGCAATGATAAATGAATGGGCACCATATTAATGAGCACCATGTGAAGTGAGACACCCTGCTTCACAAAAATAAGAGGATGACTGAAGAAGATACTCAGTATTAACCTCTGGCCTCTACACACTCATGCACACTTACATATATACCACACACATACATAGAGATAAAAATAAATTGAAATGTCTATAATCACTTCCTGGTCTTCATAGTTTCCATAATCACATTAGTGAGTTATTATTTGGTGAGTCTACAGCAGACACAATAGGGACACCACACAGGTGCCTCTGCTGTGACTGTAAGAGTCATTTGTTTCTCCATTGCAATTGATTGTGTAAGTTTTCCTGGGGGTTGATTTGAAAGCTGGCTATTTATCCCAGATTAGAAACCAATGACGAACCAAAGAAACCATCCCATGTAAGAAGTCTAGCATGGTGAAGCAATGAGCTTTCAGGAATTCCTTACAGGAGCTTGGATGACTAAAAGCTGAATCATTGGAAAACTGAGAGATCACATCTTTAACTGTAAGCATGAAGCAGAGAGCACAAACTGGAACTAGGTTAGCCTATATACTCTCAAAGCATACTTCTAACCTAAGTGTCTCCAAACGGTATTACCAACTGGAAACCAAGTATTCAAATGCCCAAACCTATGAGAAGCATTTCTCTATCCACACCTGGCATGTTGGTGCTATAGCATTTAGAATCTATAAACTAGCAGAGCTGTAGGTGGTAGCTCTTCTCCAGCAGAATGTATATTGCATACCAGTACTAGAAAATTCACACAAAAGGGATCTCTTCCAGTGCATCCCCTTCTTGGTTTTTCCATGTGCTGTAGCCAAAGAGGTCATGTCCTTAGTAACAGAGTATTGAAATGTGATCCTAATTAGTCTTATCAATAAAATCCAGGAGTCAAATACCAGGGTAATAACCTGACAGATCAGAGAAGCAAAGTTGCAGCCACTAGTGACTTCTTACCTCTCCGGGATCCTCCCACTGAATGGAGGGGAGATCTTGTCTCCACCTCCTCAGTGCTGGGACTAAAGGCATGATTCCTATTTTACACTCTCTTTCACTTGAATACAGCTAACATTCAGAAACAGTACACCAACACTTTTATTCTATTCTTTTGTTCACTTATTCGGCTGAACCAGAGGACAATAGAGTGGAGGGAAACTGGAATTCTTTTCCTGATTTTCCCCACCTCAATTGTGTAGCACAAATCTTAGAAGGTGTTATTGATAAAAACAAACCTAGAGCCAAGTATTGGGGTGAATGCTGAATGATCAGAGAAAGAGAACAAGCCACAGCCACCTCACCTTGCCAGTTCCTTAGCTGATCCTGTTTCCTCAGACTGGAAGCCTCTGAGTCCTCATCCAAATCGATCTCAGCTGAACTGCTGCTCAAAAGCCTAAAAGTTTAACCAGGCTCTAGTTCCTGGTCCTCACGCCTTATAAACTTTTCTGCTCCCTGCCATCACTTCCTGGGATTAAAGGTGTGTGTCACCATGCCTGGCTGTTTTCAGTATGGCTTTGAACTCACTGAGATCTGGATGGATCTTTGCCTCCAGAATGCTAGGATTAAAGGTGTGTGTGCCACCATTTGCTGGCCTCTATATCTATCTAGTGGCTATTCTGTTCTCTGACCCGAGATAAGTTTATTAGGGTGCACAGTATTTTAGGGGACACAATATATCACCACACATGTGGACATTTTCTTTATTGGAAGATGCCTGAGCCTAAATTTCTTGTCGTATTGTCCTCAACAAAAACAATGCAATTGATTCTACAGCCTGCTTATGATCTGTTCCTAAACATGTAACTTTCAGTGCTAACAATATATACTTTCAAGCCATCAGCTATGGTGCCTATCTTATTCTCCAGGAATATATGCCTTTCGACTACCACTACATAGAGAAAGATGGCCAACCCTGTAATTCCTCTCAAAAACACTACAATTTCAGATACATCAGCCTTGACTCCAGATCTTAGCACCTATTGATGGGAGCATGCACCGTCACTGCACCGTTACATTTTAGGATTGCCTTCACAGGAAGCTCTGTACTCAGACATCTTCAGTTGCAGGTCTCGTCACTCATGTAGGTGACATTCAACTACAACTTCCAATTAATCTTTGGTTCTATAGGTTAGAGTTTGGGTACTCACTGTACCATGTAGCTTTTCCTAGAGAGACATGAACTCACTCTAGACAGGGTACTGATGAGAGACCAAAGACTTAATTCCACCCAATGTAGCTTGGTGAATGAATATGTCCAGGGTGGTTACTTATAAGAGCATGAGTGACTCAAAGGCAGCTGCATCACTCCTACATGGCTGATGACTCACCCAAGTGGTATTTCTCAAACTTCCTGTACCAGCTGCAGGCAGTTTGTTTAGTCCATCTCTCTCTACAGCTATTGTTTGCTGCTTTTATGATCTTGCTTGGGGTTGCTCACATCTTGTAAAGCTCATCAGAGCCTTATAAATCTCATTTACTTCCAGAGTTTGATGAATCTCCTAGTCTGTCCACAGGTGAATGTTTCAGTTTAGAGGAAACAGCCACAATGCTGGATGAAAAATACACATGGAGAAGTCAACACAGCAGCATGCTAGCATATTCTGCCTTGTTGCATGTTTTCCTAAGTGAACATTACTCTTGTGAAGACCAATTCTAGAGTTAAAGAGGGATTGATTGCCCTCACCTTTCATTGATCTCATTGCTAATGTCACTCTTTTTTTTTTTAAATTTTCTATATTATCATCAAAATACAAAGAGATCTCCCATTTGCAGTAGTCCAACATGCCTGTCCTGTTTGCTGATTCATTCCTGTACTGCAAATTGCAGTCAAATCAGCACTATTTTGCATTTTCACATCCTTCACCCTTTTTGTTCCTAATTCTAGTAAATCTGTTATAATCTTGCATTTACCAATAAAAACTCTTCTCTACTTTGCTAAACCCAGTGATCATTAATCATTTTTCATTTACTTGGTTTATATGAAGCATTTGGTATATTTGTTTCTTACCTCCAGCATAAACTTTCCTTCAAGAAACCATATTTTATTACTGTTTTTTTCTTTACTAGTCACTCCTATTCTGCCTATCCTTAAGATTGCAAGGCTCAAGTATCCCCAAACTAGTACCTAACATTTATAGTTTCTTTTGTTAAATCAATATTTGCACAGTAATAACTTTTATATCTCCAGATCAGATCATTCCTGAATGCTATCTAATCTCAGGTATCAAGATAAGTCATATTTGGTCTTTCCATTTATCTTTTCCACAGACATAGCTCAAATCCTTTTTAAGATAAATAAGAATGCATCAATAAATGTCAAGATGGGCAGTGGTATGCATGCCTTTAATCCTAGAACTCTTGGAGACAGAGGCAGGCAGGTCTCTGTGAGTTCAAGGCCAGCCTGGTGTACAAAGTGAGCTCCAAAACTACAAAGAGAAATCCTTTCTTGAAAAACTAAAAAAAGAAAAAAATGAGTCAATTACTGACTTTGCTTAGAGATGAAAGAAAATTTGAATTCCTCATGTACTAAATCTACTCTACCTGGTCACCCTTCCATCTTACTGTATGACAATCTCATCCTTTCAGACGAGATAGAAGTTCTACTGTTTACCTCTCACAAATACCCAATTCACCACAAACTCTTGTTGGCTCTTTATGTATATGATACGTCAATGATGTCTAGAACCTTATATCCTCCACTCTCCCTACTAGTTCCCAGTTCTCTTTGTTTTGTTTTGTTTAATACCATAGTGAATCCCAAGTACTAACCTTCTCCCAGTAGTACTCACTCCTTCATACATTACACAAACCATTATCTTCATCCAGAAGAATCTTTCCCTCTGCCCCTATGCTCCTAGCCACACTACTTCATAGAGATAGAACTAACTAGCGTTATCCGATACACTGACAAAACTCATTGTCACTAGGGGCAACCTAAATTAACGTTAGAATACTTACAAGGGGCTGGAATGTATCTAACATCCAAAACCTTTAACCTAGGCACTTCCCCTTATTCTGATGCCTATTACACTGCCTTGCAAGTTAACTCATTTGACAATAGCACCATTACCAAGCTTCTGAGACTACTTGGTGGGCATATAGTAATGCTTTAACTAAATGTCTTCTAATGCTTTATATAGTGTAGACCTTGGACTACAAATAAAGTTGTGCCTGTCCTCATTTTCTTAATTAATGATTGGCATGGGAGGGCCTGGTCCATATGCAGGTGGTTCCATCCATGGATAATATAAAAAAGCAGGTTGAGTAGGACATGGAGAACAAGCAAGCAGACATCATTCCTCCAAGACCTCTCCTTCAGTTCCAGCCTATATTTCCCTGCCCTGAGTCCTTATCCTGACTTCCCTTCAAAATGAACTGCAAAATGAAAAATGAAATAAATGCTTTCTTCCCACGTTGCTTTGGTAATTGTCCTTCTTGCAGCAATAGAAAGCAAACTGGGACAAAGGTTCACACCAAAGTGACTACTGCTACGGGAAACTCGGCCATAAAGATTTTGGAAGAATTGTGGAAATTATTTGCAAATTTAAAGCCACAACAAAATGTTGTTTTGGATCTGTAATTAGGAAGAGACAAAATCTTCTGCAAATGGTTTCCTGAGGGTCAGCACACAGACCCTGTAGTTCAGATTGAGACTGAGACTGTTTTACATCAATCTGGTAACCAATCTTGATTACGTGTAGGAGTCTCCCAGGTGGGAGACTCTTTCTTTTACTGCAAGAAAGCCATATGGCTGAACAGGGTGTGGATAGAAGCTGAGGCCTGGCACCATGAAAGGTCAGGAGAGGCCCCTGGTGCAAGTGCAGCCTTAGTTGCAGTGAAGACTCAGTAGACTGAAGATGCCAGGAGTGTGGGGCAATTACCCAAGGAGGGTAGCAGGTGTAGAATCAAGGAAGCCTGCCATAGAAAGTAGGCTATGTATGTTGTAGATCACAAAACAAGAGATATGGAGCTGCCTGGGCCCCTTGAAGTCTAAACACCATGAATCCAAGATGCCAGACATTTTGTTGCAGAGTTTAATTTATACTGCTCGAGTTTTGTTTTGATTTTATCATATCTGTGTCCTGATTCATCCCTCTTGGAATAATAAGTATGAGAATTACTTTTCATTTTACAGAGGCTTCAAACTTTGAAGCTGACATTGGATACTTTAAAGAGACTAAACTTTAAACATGTTTGAAAATTTAAAGACTGTGGAACTTTTTAAAGTTATACTATGTTTTATATTGTGATATGAACAAGATCTTGAGGACAAATAAGAAGGGAAGGTTATGCTTTACAGTGGTGTATCTCAGAGTCCAGTTGACAGGGAATCAAGTTTGCTAGTCATCATCAGTTTTTTTTTTTTTTTTTTTTTTGTTAACTTGGAAAATGCTAGGACAGTCTCAAATTAGGGCCTGACCTCAGGGTCATAGTTAAAATCACAGCAGTAGAAAGCAGAGATGTATGGATGAGGAATCTGAGGCCAACCTCAGCTACTGCAGTATTGACTTTTCTTGTTGCTGCAATAAAATGTCTGACAAAAGCAACTTAGAAAGGATGAGTTGAGACTGGAGAGGTGTGTCAGCAGCTAAGAGTACATATTGCCATTGTAGAGGCCCTTGGTTCACTTCCTAGCACCAACATGGCATCTCACAACAATCTCTAATTTCAGATACAAGTTTCAGGGGATCTGATCCCCCTCTCTCCATCTCTGCAGGCACTGGACACACGTGCATAAAAATGGAGAAAAATACATTAATACAAAATAAATAAATAAACAAGCAAATAAATAAATAGATTAATAAATGTAACTCTTTTTTTGAAGAAAGTGTTTATGTTTGTTCCCAGTTCTTAGTTACAGTTCCTGATGGAGATGAATCCAGGATATCAGGAGCTTGAGGCAATTGCTGATCCTGCAAATACAGTTAGGAAATAGAGAGAGATGCATGACAGTGCTCAATGCACTTTCCCCATTCACGTAGTCTTAGGCTTAGTCCACAGAATCATGCTATTTACATTTGTGCTGGGTCTTCTCATCTCTATGAACCTAGTCTAGAAATATGACCTGGACAGAAGAGGCTAGTTCCCATGGTGATTCTAAGTCCCATCAAATAGACAAGATTAATCATCACAGATACAAAACAAGTTCACAGCCATTCTGGGCAATATGAGATCTCATCTCAAAAAGAAAAAGTAATTTCTGAAATTGAGGAGTTAGTGTCATGGTGCTTATTGCAATTATGGTACTTAGGAGGCTGAGCCAACAAGAAAGGAAATTTCAGGACTAGGAGGCAGAACATCCTCAAATAACCAACACATATACACATGAACACACAAAGATAATTTTCCTAAATTGAAGCACAAAGAAAAAAAGTAAAAAAAAAAAAACCAGAATTTCAAGAACTAGGGAGCAGTTTCAGGAGTAACATATTATTAATTGGAATATGAGGTAAATTAAGAAATATATAAGATAAACAATTTAATATAATTTACTAAATGAATGAAAAAATAAAACCAAAATTCTAAGTCCAGAGAACACCCAAGTAAAATAAACAACAACAACAAAAGGCATCTAAGTGCATTACTTCCAAAGTATAAAAAAAATCAATTACAGAGAGAAGTGAAAGAAGTTAAAGGATGCAGAAAGTACCTTAACATTTCCTAAGTTTGCCCTCTCCACTTAGAACCTGCAGGCAGATATCTGAGCAGGGGCTGCATTTACAGTCTATGACTAGTATGATGCAGGACCTTCCCTGTGCTATCCATCCAGGTCACCTATTTAGATTCAGATCAAAGCTGAATCTGTAGGCTCTTTTGGTGAGTTTCACTCTGTTCCTTCCTCCCAAATCTTCCCTCTCCAGGGCCAGGCCTAGTTAGGTGCTACATTTGTGAACTGTTAATTTATGCTGCCCATCCATGCATCCTTCCAGGCATAAATTAAATCTGCATCATTGATCTCTCTTATCTCAGGCCCAGCTAGGATCCAAATTTGAGCACTTCCTTGTTGAATCTAACCTAGGTCCCTGGACATAGGCTGCCCTCCTGATCCTGGCATATCTGAGTGCAACATTTGAGTATTTTTTCCAGAGGTTCTTCCTGATTCTTTACTCTATGCTGTTTCTCCAGTCTCAAGCCCAACTGGAACCTCTATCAGAGGTCTTGGATATTTTACCAAAGAAATCGCACACAAAACATAAAAATCACACATCACATTCGTAACCAGTGAGTGGGAATCACCTCTCTTTCTCTAATCAATAATCAAGAATTGGCTTCTGGAAGACTGACTTGACAGGAAATCAACAAAGTTCAGATAGTAAAAACAAAACAAACAAACACACAAACAAAAAACTGAAGCAAACTCTGATTCAACAGAGGTAGGCTAGAATCTCACATCAGAAACACAACCAAAGAAATAAACTCACATACCCATGTTCTGTCACAAAACAATAAACATTATGAAAGACCAAGACAATATGTTCCTTCCCCAAGGGTACTGGTCCTGTGGAAATGCTCTCCAATGTAATTACTGTATTAGTTTCTTTTCTATTGTTGTGATACAACACCTTGACCCAAGGAAATCCAGAAAAAAAAAAAGAATTTAAGTGGGCTTATGGTTCCAGTGGGTTAGAGTCCATAATGGCGGAGCAAAGGTATGGTGGCAGGAACAGCTGAGAGCTCACATTTCTAAGTGCAAACAGGAAGCAGAGATTGTTCACTGGGAATTGTGGGATGCCTTTTTAAACTCAAGTCCAGACTCAGTGAAACATCTCCTTCAATAAGGCCACACCTTCCCAAACAGTATCACCAACAGAGTACCAAGTACTCAAATATTTGAACTTATGGGGACCATTCTCATTCAAACCAACACAGTTACATAGATGAAACTTATTTATAACATAGAATTTAAAAGAACAATTGTAATCAAAGAATTCAAAGAAGACACATGCAAACATCTGGGAGAATTAAAGAGGATTAACTAATTTAAGTGCAAGAAAACACAAACAAATGGCTGAACAGAATTCCAAAGACAATCCAAGATTTTAATGAAAAGGAATGGCAAACAAAATCAAGCTAAAATGAAGACAAATTGAAAAATTAAAAGACCCAATTGGAAAATTCAGGGGAAAGTCGTATCAGTAGAATGATCATGACAGAATATTAGAACTTGAAATAAATTAGAGAAATTAAATTAGTCAATGAGAGAAAGTGATAAGTTAAAAAAAGCAAACAAACAAAAACACATGAAAAAAATATGTAGGAACTTTTGGACACCATGAAAAGACCAAATCTAAATTATCATCATAGAAAAAGGAAGGAAAGAATATCATGTCTATGGTACAGAATAGATCTTTAACAGGACCATAGAAGAAAACCTCCACAAATTGCCATATAGTTATGAAAAGGACACAAAACAACAAATAGACACATCATATTATAGCTATAAAACAAAATACAGATTAAATAAGGGGTTTTTAAGTTGTGAAAGAAAAACCACAGTCACAAATAACAGCTAACTTCACACAGAAACTTTACAAACCAGAAGAGCCTGAAGCACTGTTTTCCAAGACCTAAAACACCACAGACCCAATCAAGATTACTTTTACCCAGCAAAGCTATCTACCATAGTTGTAGAGAGAAAGCCTTTCCATCATGTAAACAAGCTAAATAATCATTTCTAAGAAATCAGATTACAGAGAACTTTGGAAGTAATACTTCAGACTAAAGAGAGGAATTTTTTATATCTAATCTAAGAATATCAAATAGGTCACAGAAAGAAAATAAATGAAGCTATAATAGTAAAACACAAATTGTGACTACAAGCATAATAAAAATTATAGCAATCAATTCTTATCTTTCAATAGTAATTTTAATACTAATGGCTTCAGCTAAATAATCAAAAGATGCAAGTTACTTGAATAGATTTAGAAATAAAATTGATATTTTTTGTTCCCTAAATGAAAGTCATCTTACTTTCAAGGATAGGAAATACTTTATCATGAAAGGATGGGAAAAAACATAGTCTAAGCAACTGGGACCATAAAACAACCAGGTTCCACTATCATAACATCTGAAAAAGGGATTTGTTTCAAACCAAAATTAATTAGAACAGATAAAGAAAGACACTTCATTCTAATTAATAGAACAATTAACCAAGAAGGCATTACAATCCTAAATATATATGCATTAAACTCCAGTGCATCCAGTTTCATAAAAAGCATACTATGTGTGCATAACAATAACAATTATAGAAGAGGTCACGACTTGAGAAGGAGTTGGGAGGCATAGGAATAGTTAGAGGAAGTGAGCAGAAACAATGCAGTTATAATTCTCATGTACTGAGCTCTTATAAAATAATAATTTAATTTTTAAAATCCTTATTTAAATATAAATATGCCAGTGGTTTAAAATTAAAGATATAGATTTCTTCCAGTGGTGAAAGTGGGGGTGTTGAAGTCTCCCATTATTAATGTGTGGGGTTTTATATGTGGTTTAAGTTTTAATAATGTTTCTTTTACATATGTGGGTGCCCTTGTGTTTGGGGCACCTGGGGCTTATGCAAAGACACTTAGCTCAGCCTAGGAGGAGGGGACTGGACCTGCCTGAACTGAATCTACCAGGTTGAACTCAATCCCCAGGGGAGTCTTTGACCTGGAGGAGATGGGAATGGGGGGTGGGCTGGGGGAGGGGGGAGGGGAGAGGACAAGGGAATCCGTGGCTGATATATAAAATGAAATTAAATTATAAAATAAAATAAAAAATTATAATCTTTGAAATGACAAAAAAATTAAAGATATAGAGAAAGACATGCTATGCTCATTGTGAATAATATGAGGCCACAGCAGCTATCTTTATGTTCGATCCAATATGCTTAAAAAAAACAAAAATATATGAAGCAGAATGTTAATATTACACAACAATACAGGGATCAACTCTCAACTTACACAGAGAGATTTATCACACATGTAAATGACAACAGATCATTAAAATCCATAAGGCAGTAATTGCTAAGGATACAGAGAAAACAGATACATCCATTCTTACAGTGGGAGATCCTACCATTCCTGCTTCAAATTCCTAGCTAGAACTTTTAAAATATCAAATATAAACACCTCAAAATCCTGAAGTATTGCTTTCTCTGACCAGATGTACATATACCATGAGGGTTTGTTTTTTTTTTTTTTTTTTTTTTTGTGTGTGTGTGTGTGTGTGTGTGTGTGTGTATTTTCTTCTAAAATAAGAAACAAAAGATACTTCCCAAATTAGTATAAAGTTTACAAAAAGATCCAGCATCTTAACTTGTTTATTTAGTGTTTATCTAATATATTCTGAGGAGCTTAAGGTGCTGCAATGTTTTCAGTGATTTTGGTAATTGATTTTGAAACACAGTAGTTAAAAATATCATATTTTACAAGCACAAGAGAAATCCAAGGTAAAGATTGATTATATTTTATAGAATCAAATAATATAGAATCAAATAACATATAACAGGAATCTTATAAGAAACTGGATCTTGTTTAGCTTTTTGAACCAGTCATGGTTTCATAACATCCTTTTACGGGAGGGTATTGCTCACTCAGATCCTTTGGGGACAAAATTTAGTTAAAATCTTTGACTTATACTTCCTTTGCTTTTGTTCTAACAAAGAAATGGAATGGGGACAGAGGGAATAAAGAATGTTTCAAACCAATGTTCTCTGACAGTTATTTTATTTAAAAGGATCATACACCAGTTCTTTAAATACAGATAGTGAAATTTACACACTCAAGTTCCAACTCTCAGTGCACCTGAATAAAGAGTGGTTTCATTTATGTCCTATAAACTGGGTTTGTGAAGGGATGAAAAAAAGACAGGAATGTCATGAAGACACAAGTGGAAAAGATGAGATGATACTAATAAATAACAAAAAGTATTGGAATGAATTATTGTGATATGGGCTTTGGCTTGTTTCTATGAGGTTGAAAGTTGTTTGGCCTAAAATTATATAAAACTTCATACTCTTCTTTACTGTGTTATGTAATGAGATAAGAGCTAGAGCACTCTCACTTAGGATAGGCAACATACCTCAAACACCTGTCTTTTAGGTTAGGGTTTCTAGTGCTGCTATGAAACACCATGACCTAAAAGACAAGCTGAGAGGAAAGGGTTTGTCTGGCTTACATTTCCTTATAGATATTCATTATTGAAAGAAATAAGGACAAGAACTCAAACAGGACATGTAGCATGAATTGGTAGAAGGCCTTATTAATAAAAACAAACCCAAAGCCAGGTATTGGGGTGAACTCTGGAAAATCAGAGAGACAGAACACAAGCCACAACTAACCTCATGTTGCCAATTCCTCAGCTGATCTTGTTTCCTCAAACTGGAAGCCTCTGTGTCCTCATCCAAATGGATCTCTATGGTGGTATTTTATTTGTACTGTTATGTGATTTTATTTGTATGTTAATAAATAAAGTTGCCCGGGGGTCAGAGCTATTAGAGCCATAGCAAGAGTGTGGTGGTGGTGGTGCACACCTTTAATCCCAGCACTTGGTAGAAGAGCTAGGTAGATCTCTGTGTGTTCAGGGATACAGCCAGCATTGGAGACATATGCCTTTAAGACCTGGAGGGCTGTACTTACAGGCAGTGATGAGGCAGTCATGTGTTTGGGTTTGCAACCAATGAGAAGGTAGAACAGAAAGACTATTTAAAGACAGACACACAGGAAGTAGCTCTTTTTTGGGAAGCTAGGAGAACTGCAGGAAGTAAGATTTTAGCTTTGACCTCTTGGCTTTCTCTTTTACATTGGTTCTGTGTTTCTTATTTTAATAAGACGGTTGGTTACATCTACAGATCTCAGCTGAACTACTGCTCAAAAGCCTAAAAGCTTAACCAGGCTCTAGTTCCTGGTCCTCACGCCTTATAATCTTTTCTGCTTCCTGCCATCACTTCCTGGGATTCAATGCATGTGTCACCATGCCTGGCTGTTTCCAGTGTGGCTTTGAACTCACAGAGATCTGGATGGATCTCTGCCTTTGGAATGCTAAGATTAAAGGTGTTTGTGCCACCATTTTCTGGCCTCTATATCTAGTGGCTGTTCTGTTCTCTGACCCCAGATAAGTTCATTAGCATGCACAATATATTGGTGAACACAATATCACCACAAGGATAGGATCCTGGAGGCAAATGCTAATGCAAAGGTCATGGAGGAGAGCTGCTTACCAGCTTGCTCCTTATGGCTTGCTCAGCTTGCTTTCTTGTAGAACCCAGGACCAGCAGCCCAGAGATGGCACCACCTACCATGGGCTGGGTGGGCCTTCCCCCATGGATCACTAATTGAGAAAATGCCTTACACGGATCTCATGGAGGCATTTCCTCAGCCAGGTCTCCTTCATTTCTGATGACTCTAGCTTGTGTCATGTTGATCCACAAAACCAGCCAGTACAACTGGCAAATAATTATTTTCTTCTGTAAAATCAGTTACTATTGTAATCACAAAATCTTGAATTAAGACTGAAAGAGAACGTTTGGGTTTTGCCCAATTGAGAAAAATATAATAAAACATAATCAGCTACAGAGAAAAATATACTAAATTTGTTTTTCTTGGACTTGGCTGCCTCACTCAGAATGACTATATATAGCTCCATTCATTTACCTGTAGATATTATTTTTCTTAACAGCTGAATAATATTTCAATGTGGTAAACATGCATTTCACTATCCATTCATCAGTTTATTGGCATTTAGAATGTTCCCTATTTTGGGCTATTATGCATAGAGCAGCGATGAATATGGACAAACAAGCATCTCTGTAGTAAGGTGTAATGTCCTTTGGGTATAAGCCAAGAGTAGCATAACCAGATATTGTAGATCTCTTTTCAGATTTTTAAGGAAACTCCACACCACCTTCTATAGTATCTATACCAGCTGGCTCTTCTACAATGAATTAATGTTCCCCTTTCCTCACATCTTCACCAGCATGTGATATCACTTGTTACATCAATCATGGCCATTTTGACTGGATTAAATAAAAAAAAACAACACAAAGTTATCTTAATCTGCATTTCCGTGAAGGCTAAGGCTGTTGAACTCTTTAAAAAGTGTTCCTCATCTGTTTGTTTTCCATGTTTTTGAGAATCCTGTTTCCTTCTATATCCCATTTTTAATTAGGATACTTGTTTTCTTATTGTTTAGGGCTTTTTGTCATCATTGTTGTTCATGTATTCTGATACAACTCTTTTGCTGGATGTATACATATTAAAGCTTTTCCCCCAGTCTGAGAGCTTCTACTTTTCTCAAAAGGCGGTCTTCTTTGCTGTACAGAAACTTTTTAGCTTAATGAGCTTCTACTTATTAATGGATTATCTCAGTGCCTATGCTATTTATGTCCTGCTCAGAAAGTCTTATCCTACTTTCTTTTATATATGGATGTTAGGTTTTAATCATTAGATGTGTGTATTTCAAATAGAACAGCCACAGAGGTTAGATAGCTAGTAAGGGACCAGGAAGGGGGAAGGGATCTTCCAAGGAGGAAAATGGAATATTGTGTTATAAAGAGATGGAGGAGAAAGTAGAATAGAAGTATTACATGAGGAGGGGGATGGAAGGGCAGAGTAAAGAAGAGAATGTGGGAAGTGTAATTAACACTAAAGACCTTTTGAAAAGTCACATGGAAACCTTTTACCATAGGGTATATATATATAAAATGTAAATAGAGTCACTATGTAATGGAGGACAAAATGTCACAATTATACACTATATGCCACCAAGTAAAATCTCCAATACTAGACATTATATTTTGATAATGCCTCATTGGCCAAAGGAATTCAATACAGTACCTCAAACATCACAGGTTATTGCCAAAGCTATTGCTAATTTTTCACAGTCTTCTGGTAAGGCACTGTTGAATAATACACCATTTATCTATGTCATTGAATGTAAAGAATTGATCTGGTGCCCAACCAGAAGCTTCATATATACTGACTAACATCCATGGTTCTGGAAGGTATTATGCAAGTTCCTGCCAGAAAACAGTAATCATTCATATGACCCAGCCATGAACACTGTAGGCTAAAACAACAACCTTCCTTCAAGATTTACTGGTGCAACAGTGCTACAAATGTTATGGAGATAACCCACAACTCATTGATTGGATTTAAATAAAACCCACTCAATGAAATGGAATCTATGCTTGTCACTGACAAAGTCATCAAAAACCTAGAACTAGATAGTTCATGTGTTTTAGGAGAAAACCTACTTCTATCATTCTGTTTACTGAACATAACAATAAAATGACTCCTAATGACATATCACTGTACTAACTGGGCAATGTGAAAGGAGTAAGAGATTTTGGAGCACTCAGCCCTCAATGAGATGTCTTTTATCAAACCCCTCACCCTAAATGCTCAGAGATCCATGTCGAAGAGGAGGTGGAAGGTTTTTAAGAACTAGATGTAGTGAATAACTCCAAGGAGATAATGTTTTCCAGGTACAACAGAGCTGATAAACATCCAAACTCAGAAAGAGTGTGGTACCATGCTTAGAACCTGCCTAAATAAATTCAAACCAGACAAAGAAATCCTTTACAGAGAAGGAGAAAGAGGAGGAGAAGGGACACAGACGCCCACTCCTAACTTAGTAAATATTTGCAATTGATACCTGCTGGCAGAGGCAAACTCCTTTTTCTACAATGGAATGTGACTGGGTGTATCAACCACATTCCAGGGCTAAGTTGGCCAACACCAAATGGACTACACGTTTCTTGTGTAATTTTTGTTTTATTTTGGTATTTTTTGCCTTTTTGGATGTTTGTTTTTATTTTCACTTTGTTTATTTTTGTGGGGTAAAAAGAACATAACATTGAGTGGGGGTGGGAGTTGGGGAGCATCTGAGAGAAGCTGGGGGAGAGGACAGATTATGATCAATGTTTATTATATGAACATTTAAAAAATAATAAAAGTCAGAAAAACATACTATCTTACAGGAGAAGTTCTAGAGCAGAAATAAAATGTACTTGCTAGGGACATGTTAAAAATGAAATATCTAACAACAGACAAAGGGATAGCATATGTAGTCTGTACACATTGGAGTTTTAATCAGACATAAAGAACATATTTATGTTACTTGGAAAAAATACTAGAAATCATCATGTTAGGCAAAATACAAAAAGAAAGAAAAATGCCCCATTTTTTCTCTTGATGTGGTGATAAGAAAATAGAAATGACATAAAAATAGAAAGGGGTTACCCAGGGCAAAGAGAGCTTCAAGGAGGAAGAAAGAGTGAGGCAAGAGAGTAACAGGGGTGAACGTGAGAAAAGTATAATGGTATGCATATACAAAAATGTCCTAATAAAATTCTAAATTAATCAAATAAAATCAGAAATGAATTGTCTCAATATTCAGATATTTCATAATGTAAAAAAGGATGAAAACCTGCAATTGTTTGAAAGGCTAGCCATAAAAAAATACCAGAGACTAGGCTCAGCCATCTACAAAATATAATTTTGTTCACGTTCTACAGTTTGTCAGGTAAAAGATAAAGTGTGATCAGGGTAGACTTCCTCTGCACCATTTCTGCTGCTCTTGTGATGGCTTGCTAACTTCTCACATAGTCATGCCTTCCTCTAGTTTTAACCACAAAGACTCTTCTTGAAAGGTTACTAGTCAAATTATATTAGAGCTCTTTACTGAAATTGTTTTTCTTGATCATTTCTTAATTGGACTGTGCACTGGAGAATGGGATTTTAACATACAAAAGGAGAATCAGGGAGATACAACTCAAACCATAATATGGCCTCTTCTAAAAGACAAGACAAACCTTGTGAAATAAATCGATTGCTGAGACTCATGCTTTCCTCCCTCCGAATTCCTAATCTGTAATTTTTTACATTTCAGAGTTAAATTTAATATTCAAGTTAAATTTAATAAAAAGTAGGTACTATTGGGAAGTCTGCTTTAATTGCCACATGAGTTTAGAAATTCTTTTTTTTTAATATGAGGGGCATGGAGGTGTTGAAGGAGGGGACTTGAGGGTACTGGAGGAAGGACAGAAGGTGATTTAATTAAATTTTAATTAAAATGTACTTTAAATAGATTCAAAAGACAAATTCTTTTCTCTGAATATTGTAGGCCATTTTTAAATAGAACAGAAAGGATTTGTGTTTAAGAAGCAATCTATTGAAATGTTAATAAAGTTTGGTTAACTATGAAGAGGATCATTGCCTGCTCATCATGCTGGGTCAAGCACCTTGAGGAATGATTTTACCATGACAGGCTCTCCATGAGGCCTCACCTAGTGCTTACTTCTCTCTGCAGACAGGGGAACAATCCAGTTTTACCCACAGACAAGTGTGTATATGAAATAACACTGTTCAAGTTGCATGAAGTGCAGATTTTTAATAAGGAAAAGAGTAACTTCTCCCTTAGATCAAGATGTTCACTTTTCATAGTAAATGAATTTGAATGCTACAACCACTGTAAAAAGTTGATAATGAGAGACCAGCCCCCAGCTCCCATCCTGCCCCCGACTTCCCTTCTGGACCAGAGGTGAGTATCCGGGCCCAACCCGGACCCCATCCCTGGGCACCAGCCACTCTGGGAAGACCCGTCCAACTTGGCCCCAGGTTCTGGCCACCGGGCATGTCTCCTTCTAGCCCCACCCAGAGGGATCCCCTTTTCCCACCCCCAACCCCCGACAGCCCCTGCAATCTCCACGCCCTGCCCGCATGCCCATCTGCCTGAGCCCCCAGCTCCCATCCTGTTCCCGACTTCCCTTCTGGACCAGAGGTGAGTAACCAGGCCCAACCCGGACCCCATCCCTGGGCACCAGCCACTCTGGGAAGACCTGCCCAACTTGGCCCCAGGTTCTGGCCACCGGGCAGGTCCCCTTCTAGCCCCACTGGGAGGGATCCCCTTTTCCAAGCACCTGGCAGCCCCTGCAATCTCTGCGCCCTGCCCCCACGCCCATCTGCCGGAGACCCCAGCCACTTCCTGAGACTTAGAGACTGGCCCCCAGCTCCCATCCTGCCCCTGACTTCCCTTCTGGACCAGAGGTGAGTATCCAGGCCCAACCTGGACCCCATCCCTGGGCACCAGCCACTCTGGGAAGACCTGCCCAACTTGGCCCCAGGTTCTGGCCACCGGGCAGGTCCCCTTCTAGCCCCACCCAGAGGGATTCCCCCCTCCCCAGCCTATGCAATCTCCAAGCCCTGTCCCCACGCCCATCTGCCTGAGACCCAGGCCACCTCCTGAGACTTAGAGACTGGCCCCCAGCTCCCATCCTGCTCCCGACCTCCCTTCTGGACCAGAAACTTCCGGTCCAGATAAGAGCTTCCATCCTGCCCCGGAGTTCCCATTTAGACAAGAGAACTCCCATCTGGACAAGATAGAGAGACTTCTTTAATCTGTCAGCTCTTTCTGAACCAAGTACACTGATAAGACCAAGAAGGAACCACAAGGAGATGGGCAGACGTCAAGGCAGAAGTACATACAACAAAATGAAGAGCAATACAGCATCACCAGAACCTAGCCCGCCTCCAACATCTAGACCTGAACATCAAAAATTGGAAGAAGCAGAAGAAAGTAGCATTATGAGTAACATCATGAAGAAGGTAGAGGCTTGTGTAGAGGAAAAGACAAGAAAATTGGAAGAATGCTGTAAACAGCTAGAGGAAAGGGCAAACAAATTAGAAGAAAACAATAAAGTCCTGCAAGAAAATAATAAAGTCCTGGAAGAAAACAATAAAATACAGGAAGAAAACAATAAAGTACTGAAAGAAAATCATGAAAAAGCAATGAAACAAATAAAGGAAACAGTCCAGGACCTGAAAAGGGAAATTGAAAAAATAAAGAAGACACAAACAGAGGGAATGCTGGAAATAGAAAACCTGAGTAAAAGATTGGGAACTTCAGATGCAAGTATAACCAACAGAATGCAAGAGATGGAAGAGAGGATCTCTGGCATTGAAGATACAGTAGAAGAAAGAGTTTCATCAGTCAAAGGAAACACTAAAGCCAACAAAGTCATGAACCAAAATGTCCAAGAAATTTGGTACACCATGAAAAGACCAAACCTACGAATTATAGGGATAGAAGAAGGTGAAGAATACCAACTCAAAGGCAGAGAAAATATATTCAACAAAATTATAGAAGAAAACTTTCCCAACTTAAAGAAGGAAATGCCTATGAAGATACAAGAAGCCTATAGAACACCAAACAGACTAGACCCCCCAAAAAAGTCCCCTCGACACATAATAATTAAACAACTAAATGTACAGAATAAAGAAAGAATATTAAGAGCAGCAAAGGGAAAAGGCCAAGTGACCTATAAAGGTAAACTCATCAGAATAACACCTGGTTTCTCAATGGAGACTTTGAAAGACAGAAGGACCTGGACAGATGTAATGCAGACACTAAGAGACCATGGATGTCAGCCAGACTAATATACCCAGCAAAACTTTCAATCATCATAGACGGAAGGAACAAGACATTCGAAGACAAAGCCAGATTTAAACAATACCTATCCACAAACCCAGCCCTACAGAAAGCACTAGAAGGAAAATTCCAACCTAAGGAAGTCAGATACACACTCGAAAACACAGGCAATAGATAAAGCCACAACAGTAAACCCCAAAGAAGGGAAGTACACACACACTACCACCAAAAATGACAGGGATGAACAATCACTGGTCGTTAATATCCCTTAATATCAACGGACTTAATTCACCTATAAAAAGACATAGGCTTACAGAATGGATATGAAAGCAGGACCCATCTTTCTGCTGCATACAAGAAACACATCTCAAATTCAAAGACAGACACTACCTAAGAATAAAAGGCTGGGAAAAGACTTTCCAATCAAATGGTCTTAAGAAACAAGCGGGTGTAGCCATCCTGATATCCAACAAAATAGACTTCAAACAAAAATCAATCAAAAGAGATCAAGAAGGGCATTACATCCTCATCACAGGAATGATCCACCAAGATGAAGCATCAGTTCTGAACATTTATGCCCCAAACACAAGGGCACCCACATATGTAAAAGAAACATTACTAAAGCTTAAACCACATATAAAACCCCACACATTAACAGTGGGAGATCTCAACACCCCACTTTCACCACTGGACAGATCTCCCAAATCGAAACTTAACAGAGAAATAAAGGACTTAACTGATGTCATGACCCAATTGGACCTAATAGATATCTACAGAACATTCCATCCTAACAAGAAAGAATATACCTTCTTCTCAGCACCCCATGGAACATTCTCTAAAATCGACCACATACTTGGCCACAAAGCAAATCTCAACAGATACAAAACAATTGGAATAACCTCCTGTGTTCTATCAGACCACCATGGTTTAAAGTTAGGTTTCAACAACAACAAAAACTACAGAAAACCTACATTCTCATGGAAACTGAATAATGCTCAACTGAATCACCAATGGGTTAAGGAAGAAATAAAGAAAGAAATTAAAGACTTCCTAGAGATCAATGAAAAGGAAGACACCACATACCCAAACTTATGGGACACTATGAAAGCAGTGCTAAGAGGGAAATTCATAGCACTAAATGCCCACATAAAGAAGTTGGAGAAATCCCGCACTAGTGACTTAACAGCACACCTGAAAGCTCTAGAACAAGAAGAAGCAAAGTCTCCCAGGAAGAATAGACGCCAAGAAATTATCAAAGTGAGAGGTGAAATTAATAATTAGAAACTAAGAGAATAATACAAAAAATTAATGAAACAAAGAGTTGATTCTTTGAGAAAATCAACAAGATAGACAAGCCCTTATCCAAACTAACCAAAAGACAGAGAGAGAGAATCCAAATCAACAAAATCAGAAATGAAAAGGGGGACGAGGAAATCCAGAGAATTATCAGGTCATATTTCAAAAACCTCTACTTCACAAAACTGGAAAACCTAAAAGAAATGGACAATTTTCTGGATAGGTACCACATACCTAAGTTAAATCAAGACCAGATAAACTATTTAAATAGTCCAATAACCCCTAAGGAAATAGAAACAGTCATTAAAAGTCTCCCAACCAAAAAAAGCCCAGAACCAGATGGTTTCAGTTCAGAATTCTACCAGATCTTCAAAGAAGAGTTAATACCAATACTCTCTAAGTTGTTCCACATAATAGAAACAGAAGCAACATTACCAAACTCCTTCTATGAGGCTACAATTACCCTGATTCCTAAACCAAACAAGGATGCAACAAAGAAAGAGAACTACAGACCGATCTCCCTCATGAACATTGATGCAAAAATACTCAATAAAATACTGGCAAACAGACTCCAAGAACACATCAGAACAATTACCCACCATGATCAAGTAGGCTTCATCCCAGGGATGCAAGGGTGGTTCAACATAGGAAAGTCCATCAATGTAATACACCATATAAACAAACTCAAAGAAAAAAACCACATGATCATCTCACTAGATGCAGAAAAGGCATTTGACAAAATCCAACACCCCTTCATGATAAAAGTCTTGGAGCGATCAGGAATACAGGGAACATACCTAAACATAACAAAGGCAATTTACAGCAAGCCAACAGCCAACATCAAATTAAATCGAGAGAAACTCAAAGCAATTCCATAAAATCCATGCTCCCCATGCTTATTCAATATAGTACTTGAAGTTCTAGCCAGAGCAATAAGAAAACATAAGGAGATTAAGGGGATACAAATTGGAAAGGAAGAAGTCAAGCTTTCCCTATCTGCAGATGACATGATAGTATACTTGAGTGACCCCAAAGATTCCACCCAGGAACTGATAAAGCTTATAAACACTTTCAGCAACATAGCAGGATACAAGATCAACTCAAAAAAATCAGTAGCCCTCCTATATACAATGGACAAAGAAGCTGAGAAGGCAATTAGAGATACATCACCCTTTACAATAGCCACAAATGACATACCTTGGGGTAACACTAATCAAGCAAGTGAAGGACCTATATGACAAGAATTTAAGTCCCTGAAAAAAGAAATTGAAGAAGATGTCAGAAAATGGAAAGATCTCCCATGCTCATGGATAGGCAGGGTTAACATACTAAAAATGGCAATCTTACCAAAAGCAATCTACAGATTCAATGCAATCCCCATCAAAATACCAACACAATTCTTCACAGACCTGGAAAGAATAATACTCAACTTCATATGGAAAAACAAAAAACCCAGGATAGCAAAAAGAATCCTGTACAATAAAACAACCTCTGGAGGCATCACAATCCCTGACTTCAAGCTCTACTATAGAGCTACAGTAATAAAAACAGCTTGGTATTGGCATAAATACCGACATGTGGACCAATGGAATTGAATTGAATGAAGACCCTGACATTAACCCACACACTTATGAACATATAATTTTTGACAAAGAAGCCAAAAGTGTACAATGGAAAAAAGAAAGCATCTTCAACAAATGGTGCTGGCATAACTGGATATCAACTTGTAGAAGGCTGCAAATAGATCCATATCTGTCACCGTGCACAAAACTTAAGTCCAAGTGGATCAAGGACCTCAACATAAATCCAGCTACTCTGAACCTGCTAGAAGAGAAAGTAGGAAGTAGTCTTGAACGCATTGGCATAGGAGATCACTTCCTAAATATAACACCAGTAGCACAGACACTGAGAAAAACAATCAATCAATGGGACCTCTTGAAACTAAGAGGCTTTTGTAGAGCAAAGGATACAGTCAACAAGGCAAAGCGACAGCCTACAGAATGGGAAAAGAGCTTCACCAACCCCACATGTGACAGAGGACTGATATCCAGAATATATAAGGAACTCAAGAAATTAGACATCAAAATGACCAACAGTCCAATTGAGAAATGGGCTTTAGAACTAAACAGAGAATTCTCAACAGAGGAAACTCAAATGGCTGAAAGACATTTAAGGAATTGCTCAACATCCCTAATCATCAGGGAAATGCAAATCAAAACAATTCTGAGATACCACCTTACGCCTGTCAGAATGGCTAAGATCAAAAACACTGAAGACACTTCATGCTGGAGAGGATGTGGAACTAGGGGAACTCTCCTCCACTGCTGGTGGGAATGCAAGCTTGTACAACCACTTTGGAAATCAATATGGCACTTTCTTAGAAAACTGAGAATCAATCTCCCCCAAGATCCAGCTATACCACTCCTGGGCATATACCCAAGAAATGCTCAATTATACCACAAGAGCACTTGTTCAGCTATGTTCATATCAGCATTGTTTGTAATAGCCAAAACCTGGAAACAACCTAGATGCTCTTCAATTGAATAATGGATAAATAAATTGTGGCACATATACACAATGGAATACTACTCAGCAGAGAAAAACAATGGCATCATGAGGTTTGCAGGCAAATGGATGGATCTAGAAAAAATCATCCTGAGTGAGGTAACCCAGACTCAGTAAGACAAATATGGTATGTATTCACTCATAGGAAGATGCTAGATGTGGAACAAGGATGACTGGACTGCTACTCACATCACCAGTGAGGCTACCTGGAAAACGGGACCCCAAGAAAGACATGGAGAAATGGATGAGACCTACATGAACAGCCTGGACATGAGTGGGAGCAATGAAGGGCGAGGGTCGAGGGAAAGAGAGCAGGAGATCCTAGCTGGATCAAGAAAAGAGAGGGATAACAAGGAATAGGAGACCATGGTAAATGAAGACCACATGAGAAAAGGAAGAAACAAAGAGTGAAAGAGGCCCACAGAAATCCACAAAGATAACCCCACAAAAGACTGCTGGCAATGGTCGAGAGACAGCCGGGACTGACCTACTCTGGTGATGGGATGGCCAAACACCCTAATAGTTGTGCCATAAACCCCATCCAAGGAC
The DNA here is from genome assembly GCF_004664715.2 of Peromyscus leucopus. Lineage (NCBI taxonomy): Eukaryota > Metazoa > Chordata > Mammalia > Rodentia > Cricetidae > Peromyscus > Peromyscus leucopus. The sequence goes on from NC_051064.1 coordinate 38,117,829, forward strand.
TGAGGAATCTGGATGCAGACATCCATGGGTAGGCCCCTGGTGGGGCGCTGGGAGTCTAATTAGTGAGAAAGAGGAGGGTCTATATGAGCGAGAATTGTTGAAACGAAGGTTGGATAAAGCACAGGGACAAATAACCAAATGAATGGAAACACATGAACTATGAACCAAAGGCTGAGTGAGGGGCCCCCAACTGGATCAGGCCCTCTGAATAGGTGAGACAGTCGATTGGCTTGATCTGTTTGGGAGGCATCTAGGCAGTGGTACCAGGTCCTGGGCTCATTGCATGAGTTAGCTATTTGAAACCTGGGACTTATGCAGGGTTGCTTGGCTCAATCTGGGAGGAGGGGACTGGACCTGCCTGGACTGAGTCTATCAGGTAGACCCCAGTCCTCGGGGGAGACCTTGATCTGGAGGAGGTGGGAATGGGGGGTGGGCTGGGGGGAAGGAGAGGGGGACAGGAAGGGAGAGAACAAGGGAATCTGTGGCTATCATGTAGAACTGAATAGTATTGTAAAATAAATAAAATAAATAACTTTAAAAAAAGTTGATAATGAATAAATCTTTTCACTGAATAAAAAAGGACTTGATTGAATTATAGACAATAAGAATCAATCACAAATGTGCTCAAAGCCCACTGATGTCTGAACTCTTTAAATATAAAAGTTAATAAATGTCTTTTTCCTTATAAAAGTTTGAAGTGTACATGTTACTTTTATTATCATTGGACTTACAGACTAGAGATAGTTTTTTAAAAAATCAAAATGAACAGACAATGGTGACTATACATAAGCATTAGCAATGGATCAGCAGGTGGGAAGTGCCCATTGCTTCACACCGTTGCATTTCTTTCATCTTCACTAGTAACTGACTCTATGAAGCATGATAAATATTATTAGTCTTACATTAACATACTTAATTTTATTTAACCATGTTTTGCCATTGCTAAACTGGAAGCTGGTGCTGAGGTGGGTTAACCCAGCAGAAACACACTGATAAATGCAGAGGAAAGAAACATATAGTGTCTCCCCATCTTGGGTGAGTTATCTGTTGAGTTACAGATTTAATCCATTGCCCCCTCTGTTCAGGTAGGATCCCAGCCACAACTTAGCAAAAGAAATATTTCTTAAATGGGCAACAAACAAAAATACAAATGCAGATAGAAATAACTTTAAAAAAAATGAAATGAGAGCAGCAATCCTGGTATTCATAATCTAAACTGGCAAGGCCCTGGAAAAGATTCAAGATATGCCAACAATGAGAGATCTGAAGAAGTAGGCGGTGATTCCTGTATACTGCGATAACACGCTACTGTTTTTAGCATTTCTTAGTCATAGTTCTGAAAGGGTAATGCAGAAAGATTATGCAAACATGGGTATGCAAGTGTGTGTGTGTACATACATGTACATGTGCATGTGTATCTGTGGGCGATCAGTGAGGTAATAGGAAGAGTTGTAATCCATCACTCTCTCTATATAACCTGGAACTAGGCTGGTGACAAGAAAGTCCAGCAATCCTCCTGTATCCGATCCCCCTTCCTCCCCACAGGGCTGGTTTACACATACATGCACATGACCATAACCAATGTTTTATGTGGGTACAGGGGAGCCAATGCCAGGAATTGATGAGCAGCAATGCCATCTCTCACTGAGACATCTCTCTAACCATGATGCCGAGAAGATTCTAGCAGAGCTGACCCATTGTACTTTCTTACCTGAATTGGGCCTGACTTCACTGACTTATTTCTCAATTTCCTGGTTAAGAAAATATTTGTAAAATATACATTTCTTTTCCTTTTACAAAGTACTGTTTAAGACTATCACACTCTTAGAAAGTAATGACGTGTTCTGTTTCCCCAGACCCAACCCCCCAGTCTCATCCCCAGCTCTAGAGCAGAATGCCAATAGGGGATCTTCCCCTTCTAGTCTTCTTCCTCACACTGTTGCTCTATTACAGATTGCAGCCTTAGCAGGCACTCCCCCACTAATCCAAAGGCCACTCCTCCTAGGACAATGAGTAGGCTGAAGGTAGACCCATACCTCTCCTATTGCTCCTGAAATCCCATTCCCTCAACCATCTCATCCCCAGCTCTGCAGCAGAAAATCTGCTGTGGTCTCCCTTTCCTCTCTGATCTCATCACCCAGAGATCACAAAGACATTGTCCTCCGAAGTTCCTTCCCCTAATTCATCCCAATATCCTAGCATCCAACACCACCAGGCATTCCCTCTGGATACACCAGCTGAGCAGGCCAGGAAAACTGGTAACACAAAGCTTTCACACAGAATATCCAGAGGAAACAGAAACCAAGGAACAAAATACCCACCCTGTTGCATGAATCTTAACTGGTCTTTTTTTTTATTTTATTTTTAGTTTATTTTACAATACAATTCAGTTCTACATATCAGCCACGGATTCCCTTGTTCTCCCCCCTCCTGCCCCCCTCCCCTTCCCCCATCCCACCCCCATTCCCACCTCCTCCAGGGCAAAGCCTCCCCCAAAGACTGAGATCAACCTGGTAGACTCAATCCAGGCAGGTGCAGTGTACAATGGAAAAAAGAAAGCATCTTCAACAAATGGTGCTGGCATAACTGGATATCAACATGTAGAAGGCTGCAAATAGATCCATATCTATCACTGTGCACAAAACTTAAGTCCAAGTGGATCAAGGACCTCAACATAAATCCAGCTACTCTGAACCTGCTAGAAGAGAAAGTAGGAAGTAGTCTGAATGCATTGGCATAGGAGATCACTTCCTAAATATAACACCAGTAGCACAGACACTGAGAGAAACAATCAACCAATGGGACCTCTTGAAACTGAGAAGCTTTTGTAGAGCAAAAGATACGGTCAACAAGGCAAAGTGACAGCCTACAAAATGGGAAAAGGTCTTAACTGGTCTTATAATAAAAACCTAGAGTAGATATCAGGGTAAATGCTGAAATATCAGAGGAAACAAGCCACAGCCACTTCTCACCTGACCAACACCTCAGCCAAAACGGGAAGATCTTGTTTCCATGAATCCTCAGACTGAATGACCCTAAGTCCTCAGGCTTAAGGGGGAGATCCTGTCTCCAAGAATGATCAGACTGAATGCTCCCAGATTCTGTCTCAACCCACCTTATATTCCTTTCTCTGCCCAGCCATATCACTTCCTGTCTCAACTTTCCTAGTGCTGGGATTAAAGGTGTGTGACTCCCAGGTACTGGGATTAAAGGTGTGAGCCATCACTGCCTGGTTCTATTTCTCTTTTAGTTTGGATTAATCTTATATAGTCCAGGGAGGCCTTGAACTCACAGAGATCTGTCTGTCTCTGCTTCCTGAGTGCTAGGATTAAAGGTATGTGCCATCACTACCCAGTCTCTATGGCTAACTCTGTGGCTGGCTCTGCCCTCTGATCTTCAGACAAGCTTTATTTGTTAGAGCATATACAAACTATCACCACACCACCCAACAAAGACAAATCCAGAAATTACCACCTAGACTATAATCAATCCAATCCCAAATGCATAGATGCCAGCATAAAAACACAACCAATAACAGTCCAGCAATATTACCACAGCAGGCCCTGAATATTCCAAGATAGCTGAAGAAGAAGAAGATATAGACCTTAAAACCAACTACTAGCCAGGCAGTGGTGGCTCATGCCTTTAATCCCAGCACTTGGGAGACAGGCTGATCTGTGAGTTCGAGGCCAGCCTGGACTACCAAGTGAGTTCCAGGAAAGGCGCAAAGCTACACAGAGAAACCCTGTCTCAAAAAACCAAAAACCAAAACAAAACAAATACCCAACTATTAAATGAAGATGATGGATTTAAAAAGTCAAGACTTAAACTGGAAATAGAATCAATAAAAAAAGCATAAATCATGGGAGTTCTGGAGATGGAAAATTTAGGAATTCAAACAGGAACTACTGAGGAAAGCTTCATAAACAAAATACAACAGATGGAAGAAAGAAACTCAGGCATTGAAGATATAATAGAAGAAATGAATACATTTGTCAAAGAAAAAATGCTAAATCTAAAAATCTCCTGACAAAAAAACATTCAGGAAATCCAGGACATGATGAAAAGACCAAAACTAAGAATCCCAGCTCAAAAGCTCAAAAAATATTTTCTTTCTTTCTTTCTTCCTTTCTTTCTTTCTTCCTTTCTTCCTTTCTTCCTTTCTTCCTTCCTTCCTTCCTTCCTTCCTTCCTTCCTTCCTTCCTTCCTTCCTTCCTTCCTTTCTTTCTTTCTTTCTTTCTTTCTTTCTTTCTTTCTTCTTTTTTTTTCTGAGACAGGGTTGCTCTGTGTAACCCTGGCTGTCCTAGTACTCACTATATAGAACAAGCTGGCCTGGAACTCAGAGGTACAATTGCCTCTGCCTCCCAAGTGTTGGAATTAAAGGCTTGCATCATCACAGAGCAGCCTGGCCAGAAATTATTTTCAAATAAAATCATAGAACAAAATTTCTCTACTTAAAACAGGTTATGCCTATCTAGGTACAAGAAGTATACAGAACACCAAATAGACTGAACCAGAAAAGAAAAGCTTCTTTTCATGTAATAATCATAACACTAATTATACAGAACAAAGAGAGAATATTAAAACCTGCAAGGGAGAAAGACCAAGTAACATATAAAGGCAGACCTATTAGAATTATACCTGACTTCTCAGTGGAGATTCCAAAAGCCAAAGGGGCCTGAACAGATGTGCAGCAGAGTCTAAGAGACCAAAGATGCCATTCCAGACTACTATACCCTGCAAAACTTTCAATCACCATAAATAGGGAAAATAAGATATTCCATGATAAAGTTAACTAAACAATAGCTATCTGCAAAGACAGTCCTACAGAAGTCTTAGAAAGAAAACTCCAAACTAAAAAGGTTAACTATACCCATGAAAACACAGAAATAAATAATCTTACACTAGTAAAGTCAAAAGAAGGGAAATACACACACACACACACACACACACACACACACACACATCCCACCACCACCACCACCACCACCAACAACAACAACAAAAGCAGGAATCAACAACCATTGGTGTAGCACGAATAGTTAGAAGGTCTTATTAATAAAAACAAACCTGGCCGGGCGGTGGTGGCGCACGCCTTTAATCCCAGCACTCGGGAGGCAGAGGCAGGTGGATCTCTGTGAGTTCGAGGCCAGCCTGGGCTACCAAGTGAGTTCCAGGAAAGGCACAAAGCTACACAAGAGAAACCCTGTCTCGAAAAACCAAAAAAAATAAAAAAAAATTAAAAAAAAAATAAAAACAAACCTGGAGCTGGGTATTGGGGTGAATGCTGAAAGATCAGAGAAACAGAACAAACTACATCTTCCTTACCTTGTCAGTTCCTCAGCTGATCCTATTTCCTCAGACTGGAAGCCTCTGAATCTCAGTCGAACTGCTGCTCAAAAGCCTAAAAGCTTAACCAGCTCTAGTTCCTGGTCCTCATGCCTTATATATACCTTTCTGCCTCCTGCCATCACTTCCTGGGATTAAAGGCATGAGTCACCATGCCAGATTATTTCCAGTGTGGCTTTAAACTCACAGAGATCCAAATGGATCTCTGCCTCCAGAAGGCTAGGATTAAAGGCGTGTGTTACCACTGACTAATCTTTATATTTAATATTATGGCTGTTGTGTTCTCTGACCCCAGATAAATTTATTAGGGTGCACAATATTTGGGGGAACACAATACCATCACACATTGGTCATTGATATCTCTCATTATTATTGGTCTCAATTTCCCCCAAAAGGACACAGATTAACAGAATGGATGTGAGAACAGGTTCCATCCTTCTCCTGAACCCGAGAAACACAACTCAACATAAGGATTGACATTACCTCAGGTAAAGAAAGGGTTGGAAAAAGATACTCCAAGCAAATGGTCCCAAGCAGAAAACCATTTTTATATCTAAAAAAATAGATTCCAAACTAAAACTAATCAAAAGAGATAGGAAAGTATACTATCAATGGAAAAATCCAACAAAATGACATCACAATTTTAACATCTATGCCTCCAAATTTATACAAAAAATACTGCTACAACTGGAATTACATATATACTGACTTCAATCCCCCATCTCAACAATGAACAAGTCATCCAGACAAAAACTAAGCAGAAATACTCGAGCTAACAGACTTAATAAACCAAATGGATCTAACAGATATTTACAGAATATTTAACCCAAACACAAAAGAATATATCTTCTTCTCTGCATATCATAGATTTTACCACAAAACTGATCATGTACTCAGAAATCAAATCTCAAAAGATAGGAGGAAAATGAAGTAACTCTCTACATCCTATTAGACCTCCATGGATTAAAGCTGGACATCAACAACAACAGAAAAAATAGAAAGCTTCCAAATTCATGGAAACTAAATAGCTCTCTACTGAATGAAAAATGGGTCAAGACGGAAATAAAGAAATTAAAGACATTCTAGAACAAAGAAGTAAGCACACCCAAAAGTAGTAGATGGCAAGAAATAGTCAAACCGAGGGCTGAAATCAATAAAATAGAAACAAAGAGAGCAAAATCTAAGAAACAGTGAAACAAAGAGTTGGTTCTTTGAGAAAATCAACAAGATAGACATACCCTTATGCACACTAACTAAAAAACACAGAGAGAATATCCAAATTAAAAAAAAAAAACAGAAATGAGAAAGTGGACATAACAGACACTTAGGAAATCTAGCAAGCATAAGGGCATAAATACTGTAAAAGCTGTACTTCACTAAAACTAAATTGGAACATCTAAAAGAAATGTGAAATTTTCTCTTTTTCTTTTTTTTTTTTTTTTTGGTTTTTCGAGACAGGGTTTCTCTGTGTAGCTTTGCGCCTTTCCTGGAACTCACTTGGTAGCCCAGGCTGGCCTTGAACTCACAGAGATCCACCTGGATCTGCCTCCCGAGTGCTGGGATTAAAGGCGTGCACCACCACTGCCCAGCCGCAATTTTCTCAATAGGTACCACTTAACAAAGTCAAACCAGATCAGATAAATAATTTAAATAGCATCATTCATTAAAAGTCTCCCAACCAAAATAAGCTCAGGGCCAAGTGGTTTTAGTGCAGAATTCTACCAGACTTTTAAAGAAGAGTTAACACAAATACTCAAAACATTCCACAAATTAGAAACAGAAGAAACATTACCTAATTCAATTTATGAGTCCACAATTACTCTGATGTCCAAATCATGTAAAGATGCAAAAAAGAAAGAACATTACAGACCAATTTTCCTCAGGAACATAGATGCAAAAATACTCAATACTGCTGGGCGGCAGCACACGCCTTTAATCCCAGCACTTGGGAGGCAGAGGCAGGCAGATCTTTGTGAGTTCGAGGTCAGCCTAGTCTACAGAGCAAGATCCAGGAAAGGCACAAAGCTGTACAGAGATACTCTGTCTCGAAAAACCAAACCAACCAACCAACCAAACAAAAACAAAAAACAAACAACAATAACAACAACAAAGTCAATACAATGCTTGCAAAATGAATGGAGAAACATATCGAAAATCTCCACCACGATCAGGTAGGCTTCATCCCAGAGCTTCAGAGATGGTTTAATATATGATGACAATTAGTAAATGAAATCTACCAGATAAACCAACTGAAAGGAAAAAAAAATCACATGATCACACTTTGAATGGTCTGATTCAATTTTGATCAGAAGTTGTTCACATGTGTTACATTCCAGAACTGAAAATGTATCCTGTCAATTACCTATGATAGTTAAGAACTTTTTGTAGGTGGCTCAGTTTAGAATCCATGTGTAAAAAAGTAAGAAAAAGGTGGCCATGTTTGATGGCACCCCACTTCCTTTTCTGACAATAATTAATGGCTTCTCTTTTCTTACCTAGAAACGTGCTCATTGGTCCTGCTCTCAAATAGATTTCTACAGTACCCTCTCTGCTGTTTCCGAGATGTGCTTTGCATGTACTTTGTGTGGTAAAGCTCAGCTTTCATGTATGGAAATAAAAACACATTATATATTATGCTTTTCAGGTTTTGGAGGTACATGCATTCTTAGCAACACTCTTGTAGCATTTACATTTATAACTCCACCAATGGGATTGCCAGTAATACTAAATTACTTTATACTTAGCAAAATATGCAAATCATGCAGAGTAATATAGCAAGTCATGCAAAATGACTCCACAAGGTTGATTTTAACACTGAATCTTGGCAGACAGGCCTTTAGGCCAATCCTAATATAGTCTCTTCATCTTAAATGTGGTATCTAGAAAGAAGATTGCTAGAGAAGGACATTTTATGAAATATAATTCCCTGGAATTATTTAAGATACACTATTGATTTACTTATTAAAGTTTATTTATTGAAAATTTGTTTTGTATCAAAATTAGGGCATGCAAAGAACAAAATGGACATGGCCTCCCAGAGCTTTTAGACCAGTGAGAGAGAGGAGAGAGGCACACACTCAATGCTGCAAGTGGGACAAAGCACTCTGGAAGCCAGGGTTAGTGCCAGATGCCTGCAGGAGGGATGCCCATCTGTAAAATCTAGGTCATTATTCAAATCTGAACTGCAAAGATGTCTTGGCTGAATCTGTTGTCTTGTTTTGCATTACCAGCATCTATCTATGCAACCTAGTAAAAGATGAGCCACTGGAAAAGCCAATGGCATGGATGAATACTGGGTAGTGCTGGGCTTTAACTGCAGGCTCTTTCCCTGTGGTGATTCACAATGTGACACAAAGGTTCCTCCTTTTAATATTTCTTAATATCACTTCTCTAAAGTCCTTCCTTATATTTCCTTAAGTTCCCCATTTTTTTCCATCCCCAATTGTGGAGACTGAGAGACTCTCTTATGAAAAGAATCCGATGCTGGTGATTTAAAATATACTCTAAGTTCACAGCTATGTCTTTATTACATAACTCTTTTTATATTTATATCATTTATATTGGAAGGTTTCTCTCTGGAGAAAGAGAAAAGATAATATATTCCTTAGGCTCAAAATATCCCAGCTGGAATTCAAAGCCCATGAGAGATGTGGACTATGAATCTCTACAGAATACAACTCTGCTCAGAGCTTTCTGTCTCTTGAGAATTTAGGGGAGCATTGTTCTGCCTAATGGAGGGGAATGATTCTTCCAACTAGATGAATGTGCTCTCGGGCCATGTACAGATTGGTGAAGGAAGTAGGAAAACAGGGCTGATGGGAAAGCTAGTCTCCGCAAGGTATGTGTATTGGTGAAATTATTAAGACGACTCCATGTAGTTAAAAGGAGATTTATTTAATGGGATAATTTACAAATGAAGGGATAGGTAGTTTGAGGGTTCTGGGAAAGATGCAGCGTAGTCTGGAGGTGTTCTCTGGAAAGCTCTGTAGGTTCACCTCTAGCGTCCGGGTCCCCAGCAGCTAAAGAGCGCAGCAAGTCCCGATCTTGGGTCTTCAGGGCCCTCCCTTGGCCCCGCCTTGTAGGTGTGACAGTTACCGAAGCCTCCATGGGGGTTGGAAGCTCCAGACCAAGCCTGGAATGGCTGCCCACTACATATGTGCACTTGGTCTGACAACAGGCAAGCAATTTCAATTCACATTGGGCGTAGAATTTCTTAAATTCTCTTTGATTTTTTTTCTTTGTCAAACTAAGTTTATCTGTTTTAGACAATATAAATGTATTGAGGGGTTTCTATTATATGTAATTATAAAGATCTAGCCAATGTAATAGAAGTTACCCTAAGACTAACAACACTATCAAGTTTAATCAATGCATTCTAGCCTCAAGCAGAATTCTCCTCACTTTTCTTTATAGCTTAAATTTAACATTGCTTAAGTATCATTCCAAAATGACTTTATAAAAATTTTTTTAGCTGTTACAAAGTCTAATAACTTAGGAAATCATACCTCCAACAATTGAGTTAGCAGTCTATTGTCTAACTGAAAACTTAATTATGGAATGGCATTTTTTATAATTTTCCCTTTCTGTATTTGAGTGGCATAGTTCAAACCTCAGTATGAATTAAGCAGCTTTATAAAATGTAAAAGAGAACACAATGAGAATTTGGGAGTGGTATTTGGCACTGTGCTGGACTCTCGTGTTTTTCTTATAGTTCCCTGAAGCAGGCCAGCTCTTACTTCCAAACATTTTAAATCTTCCCAGAAGGAAGCTCCCCTAGAAGGAAGAAGCAGTCTTCCTGTGCTGTTCTGAAACTGAATGATTAGTCCACTTACAGTGGCTTATTTATTTGCTGCTGTAACTTTTCTCTACTTCAAGGAGTTGTTTAAACAGCAGCATCCCTTTCAGTCCATGTATAAACAGGGCTGCCAAAATAATCGAAAACACAGCCCTTGCTCTTGTATTCCTGTAGAAAGTCCCCCAAGCTGTCTCCATGTCTGCAGATTAAAGTCCTCATCAGGCACTCAAAGCTGTGGCTCTCTAATGCCTACTGATCAGTATTCCCTTGTACACACTGAAAGCCTCTCTTACCTATGCACACTGCTCACTCTTTCCAAAACGTGCAACTACCCTTAATTTCCATGGTTATTATTATTATTATTATTTTATTATTATTATTATTTTGGTTTTTTGAGACAGGGTTTCTCTGTGTAGCTTTGTGCCTTTCATGGATCTCGCTCTCTAGACCAGGCTGGCCTCAAACTCACAAAGATCTGCCTGCCTCTGCTTCCCGAGTGCTGGGATTAAAGGCGAGTGCCACCATGTTTTTAAATGCCAAGCATCATAGCATTGCTTCTCTAAGATGACTTCCATAATCCTGGCACTGTGTAAAATTATAACCTGGTCAGTTCTCAGAGGACTTTACCCAGTCTTTCATTGATACCATTTCCCTTTTTCTGTTTCTTGGATTTATCTCTTCAGTGAAATAAGGTTCATGTGGAAAAAATATATTTTTGCATGAGACATGTGTTTATTAAAAACTCAGGCAAAAAAATGCTTACTTGTGGTGGAATCCGAAGTGATGTTTTTTCTAACAGTGTTACATTTGGTTTCACACAGCCTTGTTTCTGAGTTGCAGTGAAATGAGAGTGAAGAAAAACAAAAAACTTACTTGCTTTAAGTTTTTTAAAAAAATTACCTGCTTTGGGTTAAAAGAATGGTGGAATATGTTTTAAATCAAAATTTTATTGTATTCCCAAGATGTTTCATTGTGGGCTCTTATACTCATCTTTTTTTTCCATTTTAAAACTTTGCTACATGTCATCTAAATTAGTTCATCACTAAAATGAATGTACTCTAGTGATAAGGAATTACATTAATTTAACAGAAGCTTTCGGAGTACTGGTCCTATAAGATGTTGTTAGGAAATTATATAATCTAGTTTTTCAAAATCTAGTGGTCCATGCTTTAAACTACAATAATTTAAGAGCAAAGAATGAACATTTTATTAGCAGTTTGTGTGTATTTAGACTCAATAAAAAACACATGTTTAAATTTGCATTTATTTACATTAATATTTAAGTGGTGACTTACTTATTTCTTATTTTTATATAATCTCAATCCTTTCAAAAATATATGCCTGGAACATCATATACATTGAGCAAAATAAAATTTTTGCAACTCAAACTCTCCAACTATATGCTTGGAATATTTAACTGAATTCACAAGGCCAATATAAATGGAGAAAACCCGGGAATAGATAGCCTTCATTATACATTTCCAATACTCATCCTACTGTGCAATTTTAGCTGAAGCAAAACTATCAGGTTTGAAAGCTTGGGCAGTTTGGGTTGGCTTTGATGCCCTGTAAAGTGCTCATTCACACCCTCTCCCCAACAGAGGGGCTCTGATGATTATTTGCGTATGTTTGGTCTGGTATTAATGACAGCCATTGACTAGCTTCTATCATCCAAATCACCCAGAGCTCTATGAAGTTCACAAAGCCAAAGACTGTTGGAACAGAGGGGGCTCTAGTGGTTCACCTTGACCCCATTTCCCATTCTGTGGATAAGTATCTGAGTCCTTGAATGGCTTGAGTTCAAGGTCATTTAATCATTTATTGTATGACTGAGATTTTTACATCCCTAGCTCAGTGAATAGTTTGCTGCAATTAGCAGTTAGAAAATAATTATAATTATTGCAGTTTGTGAGACATTTGGAATATTGAAAACAGTTTCTAATGCACGGCTGGCCTTCAATTAACTATGCCTGACTGCTATATTTATTTATTTTTTGAAACACAAATGTTTCTTTTAAGGTGTTCTTTATACAGTAGGGTTTATAACTACTTTTGCCTCCAATGCTCTTTATCCCATCCACAGTGCTTCTGTACCTTTATCTTTGTGTGGAACAATATTAAATGTACTTCCTTCTAAAATGTTGACTACATTTTGGACCCTGTGTATCTTTTATCAACATGTGCCTGTTATCTTCAAAGAACTTTTGAGGGTTAGACAGGCAGATTCCATCCTGACTAGCTGACTAGCCATCCCCAGGTGATGCTGCATTTTGCATAAGACAATGATTGCTAGATGTGGTGGTTTGGATAGGAATGGCCCCCATATGCTCATACATTAAATGCTTTGTCATTAGAGAATGGCCATTCTTGACAGGGATTAGGAGGGGTGGCCTTGATGGAGTAGATGTGGCTTTGCTGAAGGAAGTGTGTCACTTTGGGTGGGCTTCTGGGTTTCAAATGCTCAAGCCAGGCCCAGGGTCTCTCTCTCTTCCTGTTGCCTGACCATGGCTGTAGAACTCTCAGCTACCTATCCAGCACCATGTCTACCTGCATGTTGCCATACGTCCCATTATGACAATAATGGACTAAACCTCTTAATATAAACAAGCCCCAATTAAATGCTTTTTTTTTTAGGGGTTGTGTGGTCATGGCATCTCTTCACAGCACTATAACAGTGACTAAGACACTGGATGAACCAACTGGTATCTTCTTCATTTCAATTAGCAAGGAAGTAAAAAGATGAGAAATCTTTACTGTAGCTGCTACACATGGCAAGCTTCACACGGATCTGTAACGTGAGAAGGCATACGTCTGTCTTTAGGCTTAAAGTGGATAAACACTAATACCTTTAATATTTTGTATCCTATGGTGTCCCATCTTTTTTTCCTTTTCTTTAGAGTAAGCCTGATGATACTGTACATGCATGCAAGTTAGGAAAAGGATGGTGCTGTTATAGTACAGGATTTTGAAGAGGGCAGCATTGCTTTCCTTTTTATGTGGTAATTGTGTTTGCACTGTCTATTATTCTGGGCTATGAATGGTTTGCTTTCTACTTAGCATCTGGAAGAAAGGCATTTGGTTGTAAGATTCTTTATTTCATTATGAAATAATAAGGGAGCTAAAGTAAGCCTAATTACATTTCTGCTATTCAAAGACAGTAAAATTTCAGCTCCAAATTTAGTGCTGTACAATTAGGATTGTCAATTAACAGCAATAAAAATGTGGCCAGAGCAGACCTGTGAACATATTTAGCTGCCTTTGGATGCACTCTGAAATAAACTTAACTTACGTTTTAGTATTGTACAGTAAAATTTTTACCAAGCTGTAATGCTGTTTTATACTAAAGTGGAAAAAATAAAAAGGTACATATAATACAAAATTAGAGACATTTCTTTGGCTTATATCTTTAATAAAGTGATAGCTTTTTTGTTCTCTATAAATTGAATTTTTTGAAAGGGAGAAGCAAAGAAAACATATATAGGATACTTGAACTGGTGTCAATTCTCAGGAAATACAGGTGTTTATTTATGTTTATGATTGTTAATCTTTACTCTGTGCCTTTTAAAAATTTTGTATAGTTTTTTTTCATGCAATATATTTAGACATATTCTTTCCCTCCCCCATCCCTTCTCAGATCTTCTCCCTTTTCTCTACCCACCCAACTTTGAATTCTTTCTATTGATAACTGCTGGGGAGGATAAGTATTCTTCAGTGAGATGGCATTGAATCAACTATACTCTGGGGAAGGTCACATGATAGTTAGCCAAAACAAGTGGACTTCATGTATTGTTTGGTTTTGGGAAATATGGGTGTTTATATTGGACTACAAAGATATAATCCTTCATAGCATCCTTTTCAATTTGAAAATTTTATGTCAAATGTACATTAGATATTTATATTAGATTTGGCATATGAAATATGTAACAAGAATGGTTTATAAGTACAAATGATAACTATAAATAAGAAAGAAAATCATAGTTGCTTTTAGAATTGTTATTCAAGAATTCTTCCCCAACCCCATGTGAGAGGTACTATGTAAGAAAACATAGCAAAGGAAAATACACAGAGCTACATGGTTCAGAACAGCTCATACCACTTATAAGCTCCTAGCTAATGGTGCTGGCCAGACCATTTATTCCTCGCCTGAAAGCCAAAAAGTGCTTCCTTTCTAAGTTTGATTTGAATTCAGAATCCTTTCTATAACCCTGGCCTACCTCATCCCTGGGTCCTACCCCTGCCTTTCTTGTGTTTTACATTTTTAATTCTAGCTTTCTTATTGTTATCTCTACTGCTTCAGGACATTAGCAAATCTGGTAAAGGTTTCTGCAGATTCTACAAGGCCCTCTCTTTTTTATTATTCAAATGTACTTGAAGTACTTTTCAGTGAGTTTCTTTCTAAAATGAACTCTTTCTAAAATGAACTTCACTCATATTTCAAATATAGTCTTCATATGTTTCTTCTTTAGTTTCCATAACGCCCAGTATACTATAGATCAGACTTACATACTTTTAACCTTTTCCATCTCTGATATAAAGAACTCCATAAAAGTAGGAAGTATTGTCTCCTGAACTCTCTGAGATGTCCCAAATTCCCCTAAGACTGCCTGCCACACAGTAGGTGCTAATGGTATCCTGACATGCCTGACATACATAAAGCAATGAAGACATGTCTCCTAATAACCCTGATAGGATAAGTCACAGAGTAAGTAAATGATGAAAAGACACAATTCTTAAGTCATGGGACTCTGACCTCACTTTCAGTGTGAAGTTCTTCCAGTCTATTTTCTGTAAAACAGTCTATGTAACTGTATATATTAATAGTGTACTATTTTTTCTTTATATATCTTCCACTTTAAAGAGATAGAAAGAAATGTATTATTTTCTGAGAAATCATGAAAATATACCTGTAATTGTTATAAATAAGCTTATGTTTAGAATGTGGAGTATTTGATAATAGATTTTATATATTAAATTAATTTATCATTTTCTAATTAGCTTCCTCCTATTTTGAAGCTTAATAACTGAAATAACAGAGACTCATCATGTTCTTAATCAATTTAGTAAGCAGATTTCTTACTTTATTACTGTCTATAAAATCTTATTTAGCTTACGTAAGGATTCTGTAGTTTTGCCTTACAATATCGGACTATGTACAGGCTTAAATGCTTCTAATAATAACCAATTGTTGGAGGGGAAAGTTGATTGATTATATCTTCATTTCTAATTCAGTAGTCTGTTTTTCCAGTTGTCTCAATCAGGCATATCATTCTTTTTTCCTATCAGCAGAAAAAGACTTATAGCCTTACATAGCATCGATCACACATTCTTCCTGAATGAAAACCTGTTGTTCTTTGTAGACAATATCGAAAGCCACAAACAAATATCAATCATTCAAGTAATCAAGAAAAATAATCACCAAAAGAATGTAGAAACTAATTTCCTACAAAAGCAAGAGTCATGAATTATACAATAAACTGGTTCCCACTGGTATGTGTGTGTGTGTGTGTGTGTGTGTGTGTGTGTGTGTGTGTGTGTGTGTGTGTATGTATGTGTGTGTGTGTGTGTGTGTATGTGTGTGTGTGTGTGTGTGTGTGTGTGTGTGTGTACAGCTCACCAGTTCATCTTAAGAACATACATCCATGTGAGTGTGCTGAATGAGAACGGTGAAGAGGAGGGCCAGTGAGAAGAGGAAGACAAAGTGCAGTTGTGTTTATTAAGGAAGACTATTTAGGACACTTTTGGAATTGGGCTTTCTGAGTCAGGTGCAGAAATGACAAACAAAACTAGGTAGATGATTGGGAGACATGTAGGAGATAAATCTGCTTAAATAATTCACATGACTATCCATTCTTCTCTTCTTTATCATAGTCAGTTTCTGGTGTGTGACATGGCACTTTTCCCATTTTGTTCAAAAAAGATAGTGACATAGTGCTTGGCTTTAAAATCTCAGCTCACCACCCAAGTTTATAACTTTTTTCAAATCTATTTTTATTATTGGCTTTTTATTTATTTTATATACCAACCACAGTTTCTTCTCCCTCTTCTCTTACAATCCTCTCCTCTCACCTCCTTTCTACCCCCTCATCCTCTCCTCAGAAAAGGTAAGGCTCCTCCTGGGAGTCAGCAAAGCACTGCATATCAAGTTACAGCAGGACTAAGCTCCTCCCCGCTGCATCAAGGCATCCCACCATAGGGAATAGGTTCCAAAAAGCCAGCTCATGTGCCAGGGACAGATCCAGGTCCCATTGCTAGGGTCCTCCCAAACAGATCAAGCTACACAACTGTCACCCACATATAGAAGGCCTAGGTTGGTTCCATGCAGGCTCCCTAGGGTCCATGAGCTCCCAAGAGCTTGGATCAGCTATCTCTGTGGCTCTCCCCACTGGATCCCTGTCATGATTTTGACCCTACAATTCCTCCTCTTTCTCTTCATCAAGATTCCCAGAGATTGGCCCAGTGCTTGGCTGTGGATCTCTGCATCTGCTTCCTTCAGTTACTGGATGAAGGTTATATGCTAACAATTAGGGTAGTCACCAATCTATATATCTTTATATTTTAAAATGTCCTTCTTGGACAAACACTGATAGCTCAAAAAACAAGTAATGGCCTTGTACCTAAGATACATATACTCAGAATATAGAATTCCTGAGGGTTTGTGACAGAGAAATGGAAAAAACCTAGAAGCAAGAAAGGAGGAGAATGGAGGGAAGAAGAGGAAGTGAAAGTAGGAGGTCCCTACTATGGAAGAAATAATGGGAGTAAGAAGGAAGGAGGGAATATAGTATGGAAGGAACCTTGTAACTGATCTTTAAGATGTCCTTTTCTGTTCTAACAATCAACATTTGTCATATTAGTTCCAATTTTCTAAGTATGTGATAAGTCTTTCTATCTTGTTGCTTCATTTCATATTCTTCCTGTTTGAAATTCCACATTATAAAGAATATTCCCTAAACCTCTTGACATTCTCAAATCGTACTTTTCATACTATCCTTCCTGTCCTCCATTATGATTTCTCCATCCCTACCCTCAGCCCTGTAACAACCTGTTTACAGGTGTTCCTCATCCCACCTCAAATCCATCCACTGGAGACTCCAACTCTTGGTACAGATCCAGGATTCCCTTAGCCCTTTCATCCCTGCTTCATTAGTTTGCTCTTTATCTTACTGCAATTTACTTGGAAGAGTCCCACTTCCTATAACATTTACCATTCTCTGGGGACCTCATCTCTTGGTATGAACAGAATCTTCTTAGCACTTTCCTAAAGTCCCTCTCAACCTTTTTTCCTAGCCCATTTCTATTCCTCTCTGACAGCCACCAATGTGCAGAAGCACTCCCTACCAGGAAACCACAGCTACCACTCTTGCTTAAGATCCAGAGAAAGTGACAGAAACCAAAGAATGGAACACCCACCCAACAGAGAAGTCTAGCTATCAACACCTAGAATCACCTTACTCATCTTGACTCAAGATGCTTACACACCAGCACAAAAAGACAAACATTCACAGCGAGACAGTTTGCCACCATCAGACCCAATAACCCCATTACAGTAGCTACTCTCCCCCATAGCTGAAGTACAAGACAAGGACTGCAGAATAGTAATTATGAATATGTTCAAGGATCTTAAAGAGAATATGAATAAATCCTTTAATGATGTCTGTGAAAACAAAGTAGTTGAATGAAACAATGAAAACAGTTCAAGACATGAAAATAGAAAGACAATCACTAAAGAAAACCAAAACCGAAATAAATTTGGAAATGAAAAATTTAGGAAGTCAAACAAAAATCTCAGAAGTTTAAGTGTCACCAACAGAGCACAAAACATGGAAGAGAGAATTTCAGGTCTTGGAGACAAGATAGAAGACATGCATACCTCAAATAAGAAAGATGTAAATCTAAAGAATTCCAGGCACAAAACATCCAGGAAATCTAGGGCACTATGTGCCAAGGATAATTGTAGGAGCCATGCCATATTGCCTGCCTGAGTTAAGTTTCTGTTGTCCAGTATTGAGCCACTAACCAGAAACTTTTGACATGCCTGGACAAGTCCTGAGTTATTAGAAAATAACTTAACATTTCCTTATCTTTCTGCTATAGTGACAATGTTTTGTGGTTAGGTTGCTTGGTTGGGTTGATTGGCAACTCAACAGTCCCTGATCTTTTCTCTAAGAAAGTTTCCTGGTCTGCTTACTATAAAACCCACCTGAGAAAAATAAATTTCTGCAGCTTGATCAGAATACTGTCTTGCTGTCAATTCTTTGTGTCTCTTGTCACTTTCATTTGCCATTCCCCCTTCTAGGGTCTCTGCTGAAGATCCTGCTGGCCGGGACAACTATGAAAAACACTAAATCTATAAATAACAGATTCTTGGTATGTTGTATTTTCATTTTCATTCAGTTCAGGTAATTTTTAGCTTTCCTTATTGATTCCTTCCTTTCACAAATTATCATTCAATAGTATATTGTTTAGTTTTAATAAGTTTATTTGCTTTCTGTCATTTTTATTGCTGTTAATACTCAGCTTTGTTCCACTGTGTTCAGATAGGATATAATACATTATTTCAATTTTTATACACTCATTGAGACTTTCTTTGTATCCTAATATGTTATCAATTTAGGGGAAATTACATGAGCTGAAAATATTGTGTACCCTAATAAACTTATCTGGAGTCAGAGAACAGAAAAGCCACTAGATACTTGGGATAGGCAGTGGTAGCACACGCCTTTAATCCTAGCATTCCAGAGGCAGAAATCCATCTGTTCAAGGATACAGACAAGCATGGTGACTCACGCCTTTAATCCCAGAAAGTGAGCCTTTAATCCCAAGGAGTGATGGTAGAAAGCAGAAAGGTATATAAGGCATGAGGACCAGAAACTCGCAGCATTTTGGCTGATTAAGCTTTTAGGTTTTGAGAAGCACAGTTCATCTGAGAGCCATTCGGTTATGAGGACACAGAGGCTTCCAGTCTGAGGAAACAAGATCAGCTGAGAAGTTGGCCAGATGAGGTTAGCTGTGGCTTGTTCCGTCTCTCTGATCTTCCAGTGTTCACCCCAATACTTGGCTCCGGGTTTGTTTTATTAATAAAGACTCTTTAAGATTCCTGCTACAAATATATACACACATGCACACACACACACACACACACACACACACACACACACACACACATATATATATACATATATATATACATATATATATATATATATATATATATATACACATACACACATACAGCTTAGGTGGCATGTTGTATTGAGTAAAAATGAAAACATAACATACTAAGACTCTATGGGACATAATGAAGTTAGTCCTAAAAAGAAACTTTATGGTACTAAGTACTTACACAAAAAACTTTCAATACATGTACATATAAGTGTGTAACAATAACAAGACACAAACAAAGGAAAATTATAGACCAATATAATGAATATAGATGCAAGAATTCTCAATTAAATACTTGCAAACCAAATACAAGGAAACCTCTAAAAGATCATCCACTATGATGAAGTCAGCATCATCGCAGGGATATAGGAATAATTGAACACACATAAATGATTAAATGTAACCCACCAAATAAGCAGACTTGGGCAGAAATGACAGAGTCAACATGTTAGATGCAGAAAGGGCCTTTGACAAAATCCAGTTTCCTTTTATGTTATAAGTTCTATAGAATCTCGAGATATAAGGAATATACCTCAACATCATATAGGCAAAATACAACAAGACCACAGCTAACATTATGCTAAATGATGAAAAACTCAAAACATGTCCACTAAAACTGGTAGCAAGAAAAATATATATCCATTCTTTCTACTTCTGTTCAACATAGTGGTTGAAGTGTAGAGAAATAAGACAAGGAACTGAGGTAAATGGGATACAAACTGGAGAGGAAGAAGTTAGAAGTATTCTTATTCAAAGATATAAAAATGTATATGAATTTGTACTTCTAGTGGAGTAGAAGTACAAATTTCTACTCCATTAGAAATCTTCCAAAGTGATAAACACCTTCAGGAAATTAGCAGGATATAAAATTTACACATAATACTCAGTAACTTCTTACATACCAACATCAAACATATAGAGAAAGATATAAGGGAAACAATCCCATTCACAATAGCCTCAAAAAGGAAGTCCATAGGAATAAATCTAACTGGTGAAGTGGAAAACTTCTACAGCTAAAACTTTGAGATACTGTAAAAGTAAATTGAAGAAGATACCAGATGGTTCCCATTTGGTAGGATTAATATTGTGAAAATGATCATCCTACCAAAAACAGTCTATTTTAATGGAATTCCCACCAATATTCCCCCACAATTCTTCACAGAAATTGGAAACAAATTTTAATTTCATAGGGAAGTAGAAAAGATCCCAGAGAGCCAAATTGATTCTAAACAATAAAAACACTTCCGGGGGATGACCATGCCTGATTTCAAGCTGTTCTATAAAGTCACAATAGCACAAACTGAAGGGAAGTGACATAAAAACATACAAGTCTAGATACCTATAGCCAACTTGGTTTTTATAAAGATGCCAAAAATTTACATGGAAGGAAACACAGTATCTTTAACAAAGTGTGGGGAAAGCTGGATATTTACATGTAGAAAAAAATGAAACTCTATCCTTATCTCTTACCCTTTACACAAATCAATTACAAATAGACCGAAGACCTCAAAGTTAGACTTGAAAACTTGAAAGTCCTGTAAAGAAGAGGAGGGAATACACATTTGGATATATGCTTAAATAAGGACTTTCTGGGTAGGACTTCTTTCACCAATGGGGCTTTGTTTAGAATGTGCTTTCATTTAGAAGACTTCAGTGACTTTTCTGTATTCTACTGCAGTTGTCAGACAGATAATTTACCTATGAACATTTATTTTGGCCAATTATATTTACTAAAATTAAGCCTAGAATCACTTTAATTCCTTGATATTCAATCAATAACTTTCCCATTGAAAGCATAAACAATAGATGGGGATATTATTCAGTGGTAGAAGCTTACTTTGATGGGGAAATGTTCCTGGAGGGCTTCTCTCCAGGTTCCACCAATCCCCTCAGTCCCACAATCCATGCATAAAATAATCACTCAGACACTTATATTACTTATAAACTGTATGGCCATGGCAGGCTTCTTGCTAACTGTTCTTATATCTTAAATTAACCCATTTCTATAAATCTATACCTTGCCACGTGGCTGGTGGCTTACCGGCATCTTTACATGCTGCTTGTCCTGGCAGTGGCTGCAGTGTCTCCCTCCCCTTCTTTCTGTTTCCCCAATTCTCCTCTCTCTTTGTCCCACCTATACTTCCTGTCTGGTCACTGGCCATCAGTGTTTTATTTATATAGAGCGATATCCCCAGCCGGGAAATGTCTTTCGTTTGCTGTGAGTCTGTGTTGCTTTGATTGGTTGTTAAATAAATCTGTTTGGCCAATAGTGAGGCAGAGTAGGGTTAGGCGGGACATTCTAACTAGAAAGGAGGAAGTTGAAAGGCAGAACAGAGAAGATGCTGCCAGCCACCACCATGAGAAGCAAGATGTAAAGATACTGGTAAGCCATGAGCCACATGGCAAAATATAGATTTACAGAAATGGGTTAATTTAAGATGTAAGACCTAGCTAGTGAGAAGCCTGAGCCAATGGGCCATACAGTTTTTAATTAATATAAGCTTCTGAGTGATTATTTTATAAATGGCTGTGGGGTTCATTGGGCTGGGCATGACCAGAGAAAACTTCAGCTATATTACTTAATATTTCAGAGGCCCTGGTACACACACACACACACACACACACACACACACACACACACACACACAAACACACAAACACACACACACCAGTTATTTATCAAATGGATGCTAAGTATGTATCAAATTGACTTCTAAGCATTTGTGTTTACATCCTCAGATTACAAGTGCTATTAGCCTTGACTAATCATGGAAGGAGATGCTTTTTGTGTCTTCTGATTGTAGTGAAATATAGAAAGGTTATACATAAAGGTCATGGAAGTCTTCCAAAGAAAAGCACATGTGTAAGGAAGGATTTAGGAGTTGCACATTAGAGAAAAATAAAAACTTATCTTTAAATATTTGAAGAAACATATCAAATATCATGGTTCCCATATCTTGTATTACCTCACAGCTTTGAATTAATAAGTTCATTATAAGTATGTGTAGGCTGATCTCAGGACTCAAAATCATAGTTATTAAATGCTGGCACTCCTTTCCCTCCACCCGGGGCCTTTCTTTTCAGCAGCAAGCACAATAATGAACAGAATTCTACCTTTTGGGGGCACATCCTTATACATTATAGTTAGCATCCATAATTTTTTATATCACCAATGGTCAGTATTTCTTTTAATGTTGAATGATAAGCAAATTAATTAGATTGGCTGCAGCTGGTGTCTCTAACTTCAGACTGTCTAAGTTTTGGAGTTAATGTATAACCTCCAATATTCTTTTTTTAAAACCCTTCCCTGGAACAATATAAGTGGTATTCATTCATTTCTAACCCCAATGAAATATTGTCTGAGGCTACAATATTGCCAATTCTTTATTTTCTTGGTTTCCTTTCATAGGAGACAAAAAAGGTAAGGCAAACTTGTTAGCCTGAAACCTCATTTTAATCTTATTTTCTTCAGCTATTAATATTCTATAACAAATATTTAGCAAAGAGAGTATTTCTAGCAAAAAGCCAGGAAAACAGAATTTCTTCCAAATGACATCTCATTGACCATATAGCAAACTTACTTTCTACTTGGTAAGCTGCTGATTTTGACAATAGTTTTAACAAAGTATTAGCCATGCAAGCATACAAAGCCAGGGAAACTGGAGCAAGACAACTGTAGGTCAGCTGTAGAAGATATTAAGCCAACTGTTGGCAGTTACTGAAAATTTGCTATGCATGAGGCATGAAGCCCACTGTCTGAATTATGTCTCTTAATTCTGCTCATTAACTAAGGAAATTAGGTGGCTTAATTTCATATTTATCCTAGACATGAAGATGAGCAGGTAGTTGATTAATAACTTTGTTCAGCATTCCTCAGCAAATTTTTATAGCTAAGATCTCAATCTAACATTTATTAGTTGTGGTTTAAGAAATGCTCATACTATTAATGACATTAACAACAGAAAACCCCAACCCTTGCCTGCTTAGATGTTTTCAGTGGTTCTAGACAATGCTACTTTCCTTTGCTATGTTTTGCTGAATCTTTGTATTCTGAGCTGTTTTAAATCAGCTACTACAGAAGCAAAAAGGTAATTATTTAGGTATGAAAAGCATTTCTTTCTAATTCTCTGTTTTTTTCTTGACAATCATGTTTGACTTTTACTATGATCCACATTAAGAAATGTATTTTATATAAATTTGCAGAATGTGTACACACAAATAAGAAGACTACACATACACATACAAACAAAATTTTTAATAAAAGCACCCTGAACCAAGGAAAAGGATCATTCTGTGTTTTCCTAGGCTTTCATAATAAGAATCTGAAAATAGAATTTTGCTCAGAGCAATTATAATTAACAATGTTTTTGAGATTGCTCATGGAAATTAATAAAGACTTTTTAAGTTTTAGCAAAAATACAATACCATTAAGACATACCATAAAATGTTTAATATGAAAGAAATGGTTATGTTCAAATCACTAAGATATACAAAATGAAAGTTCAAATGGCTCACAAAGGTCCTTGTGTTGCCAAGCTGCCAAGCTATGTCCCTCCATCTGTACAACTTTTCTGTGAACAAACACTGAAGACACACTATATATTATGTATTCTCTACAGTAGATTCTAATGAAATGAACAATTTCCCACCAACAAAACCAGAGACAGGTAGAGGGAAGGCTGGTTAGGAGAAGGGCAGCTGAGATGTAACTTCTTAAAACTTTTATGAATTACTCAATGTTTGAAATCATGCTGATATATAATATATATAAACATTTGTATGTATTTTTGATTTTTCCCCCAGTACTATAAAACAAAACCAGAACCTTGTGTGTGTCAAGCAAATGCACTACCAGTTTGTTATATCTCTAGCCTATGGCATTTCTGTTTTTCTGATAGTGTCTCACTATGGAACTCAGGATCTGAAGATCCTTCTACTTATACTTTGGAAATGCTAAGTTTGCAGGCACATACCACCATGCCCTGCTACTTTTACACGTGGCGAATTGATAAAATATTTCAAAATCTAGAGTTTTATCTAGGGAGAATTTCTCTAATACAGAAAGTATTGATAGTTGTCAAAAATATTTAGTACAAAATGGAAAAGATTTTTATATTTGTTCTGAAATCAATTAATGCAATGTTAGGGTGGGAAAAAATGTGTCAGAGAGAATGGATTTGGTGGGGATGCCAGAAGGAGATAGCATTACTTACAGCTCCTTTTGTCTCACGGTTTCAGATAAAGACATGGGCAAGTCTTTAACTTTAAAGACGTATTCATATGGGGAATAGATTGTAATACCTCTTCATAAAAGCATGGTAATAGTAAAAATAAGTCCAGTGATTTAGTGACCTGTTTTAGAATCAATCTAGCACATTTGGATCACTTCTTACTCCCCCCCCCGCCCCCCGCAAGGTCCTGTGTACCCACTTCTTCAATTCTCCAAAGTGGGATAGGGAATGAGTCATCTGTATAACGGAGAAGAAAAATGACTGCTCTCTGCTTCTGTAATATCTTCAAAGCAATAGGATAACTTTTTCAACCTTTATTTCTTAGGAGATTCTTAAGAATCAGTGGGTGATCCTGGGAAAAGCTGGAGTATGTCAGGCATCCAGAACCATCTTCTGCACATGCCCATGAGTCTAGAAGTGGCAGGATGGAAACAGCCTCTGCAAACTTCCTCAGAAGGAGAAACTTGCAGCAAATGTGGGAATCTACATTATAGTTGAATAATAATAATTAAGATCAGCAAGGATTTGAAACATAGGGCTGTGTGGGGGAATAAGTGTGTGATGTCACTGATCCTGCAGTCTGTATAACTTCCCTTTAATGTTAGAGCCACTTAAAATAAATGTAAAGACCAAGAAGGAAAGAAGATGAGAAGAAGGAAAACCAAGACCCTCCTCCGCAAGGTAACTGGGTGAATATTAGGCAGCTGAAGTTTTGAAAGTCACTTATAATGTTTTCTTTGCTTTTTTTTAAATCACATTTTGGTATAAATGGCATAGAATTGAAATTAAAAGAGCGAGTTATGAGTTATGGCGATACATTTGAAGAAAAGACACATAGTGACTCACAGACTCAAATTTGCTAAGGACTGTGCATAATCAGGGACTACGCACAACACTAACACATGTGTAATAGTATGTTGGAGTCATCAAACCAACACATTTCAGGCTGATGATATTCTTCACTTGATTTACAAAGAGGGCTCCTTCACACACACACACACACACACACACACACACACACACACACACACACACACACAGTCAGAGACAAAGCTAGAATGACAGGATATTACTTGTGCTCTCATAGTGCATTTGAAAGCACATATTCATGGTGTTTAACTAAAATTGTATAAAGTGCTTAGAAAAATGTGTAAAAGGTGGGTTGGATATTGATTATTGTATGGGCTAAAACATATTCATGGTGTTTAACTAAAATTGTATAAAGTGCTTAGAAAAATGTGTAAAAGGTGGGTTGGATATTGATTATTGTATGGGCTAAAGTGCCTGGGCTTCACCTGGGCTTATTGATTGCATTGATTCTACATTACATTAGTGTCTAACAACCAACACCTCCTGAGGGTGTTTAAATAAGTGGATAGATGTCTATTTGATTTTTAGAAGCAATTCTAGATACATAGACTTTGTGTTATTGAGATAGTCAAGATGAATGGTGGGCAGGCAAAGACAGCCGTTTGTAAAAATAATGAAACTTTAATTTTCCCATCAGGTTTGATGGCTCTTCCATCTTATTTATTTAGAAACATCTCACTTTTTACATGATTTGGGCAACTTGACTCCACTTGTATTCTCTAAGTGCCGCAGGCATAGGCATTTGCTTCAATCACCTATCGTTATAGAAAGCTTATGACTGACAGTGCTGTCTATGAAATAATTTATATTTTAGTTCTTTCCTACTGTTTGAAGAACAGCTATAAATAATCACACAAGCAGTCTCAGTAGCCATAAATCATAACTTGGGATTCATAAAGGAGAGTGAAAAATTACTTTTCATTTTATGCCTTTACTTCTCATTGGTGAGGTTTTTCCTCCCTGTATATTCTCTTCCAGCTGGCCAACATATGTAAGGCGATAGCTGTTATTTAAAGTGCTTATAAAAGCCTCTTCCTTCATTTCTCCTCCTCTTCTTCCTTCTATTCTGTTATGATTTTTAGAGGCAGGAAACTACTGTGTTTCTATGATGTCCTTACACCTACTTTCCTTCTACCTCAATTTCCCTAGTGCCGCAATAATGTTGTGCCTCCCACTCTTCCTGCTCCTCCATGTCATCACTCTCCTCCACTTTTTAAACTGTTATTTTAGAGCACATACACTCATTGTCTTGCTGTTAAGAACACAGATCTGGGGATAGTTTTACTGGATCATCTGCCTCCCAGTTTCACTTCTTCAGTTTCAAGTCCAGGTAAAGTCTTTACTAGCACAGTCTCATCTGAGACTAACTTGAGAAAGGTTTCCGGCCAAGTGCCCTCATGCTGTTCACTTATTAAAAAGTCCAACCTTAGGAACCTAAGCGCTCCTGATGACTCTTGCTGTACGTACTCTCCAGCATGCTACTGAGTGGTTGTTCAGGTGCTGAAGGTCAGTCCCTTCAGGGACTCAGCTACCAAGATGAAGTCTTTCAGATACGCCAAAGGAACTGGGGTAATGGCCTCCCTTTGCCCTCTGATAGAATCATGGAGTAGGGGAGGCACCCTCTTACTTTCTCTATATCTTACTGATTAGAAGCAAGTAACATATAGGGAAGGAGATCACACACTAAAATGAGTCCTAGAGCCAAGGACAGTTGAGAGCTCTCTCAGGGACTGCCTGCCACAGCGGTCATCCGTCCTATGTCTTTCTCACTCTCTCAGCTCCTATTCACCCTCAGCCACAATGATGTCTTAAAAGTGTGCCCATATAACATTCTAAAATTAAAAAAAAATGACTTTTTATACCAGTCACAGATATCCATCTTATTTAATGTAAGTGCTGTAAGTAGAGATAAATGCCATTTTTATCAAATGCCTGCATGGGGAAGACCAGAGTGTTGAGTGAAATATAGATGTGAAAGTCCCAGTTCACTAGATTTGGGGGGGGGGGACAAAGACTCTGCTGGAAATTCTGCTAAAATTCATTCATGTTAGATTTAGCAAATAATCTACCCTCATTTTGTTCCTCTCTTGATAATCTGAGTAGGGTTAAATTCATGAGTAATGAACAATTTTGCTTGAGAGAAGAGATGGAAATTTCAAGACAAGAGAGCATTCAGGCTGAGGCTTAGTTACTGCTCTTTTCTCCTATCAAGGCCTACAGTGAGGGAGGGAGATAGATGAATAGATAGACAGACAGACAGATAGCAGAATGATATGAAAAAATGTACAGTATGATGAGTAACAATATGTGGCTGAGTTTAAAATTGCAGACAATATGGATGTAAAGACAGCACATGCAATTTAAAAGGGCCTAGAAACTTGCTGCACTGTGCTAGGTTTATAGGGAGGGTGCCCTGTGGGCAAGATCCTAGCTGCCAAAGATTCTCATCTCTGAAGGCACTTGAATGGAAGGAACCTGCAGGGTCTCTTGAAAACAAATGCTTTGGAAAGTGTTTTCTCAGATTCAGTCACCAAGGCAGATAAGCTTTGAAAGAAAGGAGACAGACTATACCTTGAGTTCACAGAAGCACTAGCCAGCATCATCTGCATGCCATGGGTCTTGTAAAGATTACGATAAATAAGACTTCAGAAGCTATGGAGGTTTTTTTTTTTTTTTTTTTTTTTTTTTTTTTAACCAAGGTTCCAGAAAGCCATAAAGCCAAGCACATGT
Source organism: Peromyscus leucopus (assembly GCF_004664715.2). Lineage (NCBI taxonomy): Eukaryota > Metazoa > Chordata > Mammalia > Rodentia > Cricetidae > Peromyscus > Peromyscus leucopus. Next base: position 38,145,966 of record NC_051064.1, read on the forward strand.
GACAAAGTCAGATTCAGGTCCTATTACTCTTGCTAAGACTTTGAACTTTATGTTGAGCGAGAGTAGAAAGAATAGGCACCCTTGCCTCATTTCTTATATTAGAGGCAATGCTATTAGTTTCTCTCTATTCAGTATAGCAGTGATCACTCTTTTGCTGTATGGTATACAGCCTTTCTTATGTTGAAATGTTACTTCTTATTACTAATTTATTCAGGACTTTTATCAGAAAGGATGGCGAACTCTGTCAAAGCTATTTCTGCATTTATTGAAAAGATCCTAAAAAAAATTAAAAAAAAAAGCCGGGTGGTGGTGGCACACACCTTTAATCCGAGCACTAAGGAGGCAGAGGTAGGCGGATCTACAAAGCGAGTTCCAGGAAAGGCGCAAAGCTACACAGAGAAACCCTGTCTCGAAAAACCAAAAAAAAAAAAAAAAGATCCTGTGATTTCTGTCATTAAATCTGCTGAAGTGCTACCTTGAATTTTAAATTATTGATTTGTGTATGTTGAAACACTGTTGCATCTCTGTAATGAAACCAATATGATCATGGTAGATGTTATTATATGTTCTTGAATTCAGATTGTAAGAAATTTACTGAAAAAAGTTACATGTATTTCCATCAGAAAAGTTGGTCTGTAGTGTGCTCTCACCCCGACCCCCACCTGGTATGTCCTTATTCCCTTTAGGTGTCAGTTCAGTTCTTACTTTATACCATTTGATGGGTAGGGTTACACATTTTTTTTTTTTTTGTAAATTTTAGGTGCTTTGCATTAGCTCATCTACGAAAGTTTCCTTTCATTAGGGAGTGAAACTCTTTGGTGTGGGGTTCCTCTTTATCGGGAGACTTCTTATTACTGCTTCAATCCCATTGATTCAACTTTGGTAGGATATATGTTTCCAGACATTTACCCATTTTTTTCTTGATTTTCCACTTATGAGGAAAATAAATTTTGAAATTTATTCCTAATGTTCTTCAGGATATCTCTCCAATTTGTTGTGACCATCTTTTCCATGTCTAATTTGGTTTGTTTAGGTCCCTGTTAGTTTGTCTAGAAGTTGGTTGCTTCTTTATGTTATTCTTAGTCTACATCTCATTAATTTCTGCCTTGATAGTATTTCTTTTCAGCCATTGCTTTGGATTTAGTTTGTGCTTGATTTTCCAAGATCTTGAGGTACATCAATAGATCATTGATTTGAGATTTCTCTGATGTTTAAGTGTAATTGCTTATAGCTATATACTGTCTTCTTTTGAGTTGTCTTGGTTGTATCCCAAAGCTTTAATACGTTGTGTTTTTGTTTTCATTTGATTATATGAACTTTGCTTCTGGTTTTCTTTTTTCTTCCTTTTTTGCTGTTGTTGGTTTTTGATTACAGGAACTTATAAAAATATTCTTTCTGATGTCTACAATGGTCATTTAAGAATGTATTTTTCAGTCTCCTGTTGTATGTGTGGATTGTTTTGATGTTGATTTCTACTTTCACTTCACTATGATCCAACCATTTAACAGAAATAAGTTCAGTTCTTCTGCCTTTTTAAAAACTTACTTTAGAGCTAAAATATCTTTCACAGAAAATCCCATGGACTATTTGGAAGACCGTGTAATCTGTTTCTGTTGCATGTAGTATTCTATAGATAGGCTACAAATCTATTTGACATATGATAAGTTTTACTTCTGGTGTTTCTTTGTTGGATTACTTTGAATCATTTATCTAAATTGAAAGTGGTATATTGAAGTATCCACTAGAATTGTATCTGGACCTATCTAACTTTTATATTCATTAATACTTATTTCATGAAATTGGGAGCTCACCAATTTCACTCAAATATATTTAGAGATGTTACATCTTCTTGATGAATTACTCTCCATTCTTTAGTTATATGTCGTTCTTTTTGTAGATTTTCCCCACTTGCTTTGGCATGTCTACTGTTATCATCCTTGTTCAGCTCATGTTTAGTCAATCATATTGGTGAGAATGTAGTTTTTGACATTACTAGGAGAAACGGTCTCATAGTAAACTTCTTGAATAAAATCTTAAAATCTTTCCAAGCCCACTTACTCAAAGTTCTGTGAGCCTTGGATGCAAGAGTTGTTTTCTAGACTTAGCTGTTAGGACTGAGCTCTACAACTCTGCATCTCGATTTGTTGTGATTTTCTGTAATGGTCTCTGTTTGTTGCAAAGAGACATTTCCTAGATGAGGCTGAGAACTGCACTTACATCTGAAAATCTGGATAACCTTGTAACCTCCAATGAGAGATACTTCACTCAATATGATCTTTTCTAATTCCATCCATTTCTTAGGCTAGACCCTGGAGAAGAGTCTAGAGTGCATGTGTGTGTGTGTGTGACTTGTTATAGTAGTGGTTCTCAACCTTCCTAATGCTGTGACCCTTTAATACAGTTCTTAATGTTGTGGTGACCCTCAATCATAAAATTATTTTATTGCTGCTTCATAGCTGCAATTTTGCTACTGTTATGAATGAATCATAATGTGAATATCTCTAAAAGGGTTACAATCCACAGATTGAGAACCACTGCTCTAGAGGAACAAAATTGATAGAACAAATACATATTAAAGGAGTATTTGACAGTCTTATATGATACACACTGGGTGTTCCAACAGTCACTGCACACTGCAAAGAATGAAAATCTAGTAGCCTCTCAATAACAAGACTGAATGTCTCAGCAGATCTAATTTTGTGCTAAAGGCCTAGAGGATTGCTAGTAGACACCTTAGGAGGACAAAGAAGCTGGATTTCAATGTCAGGAAAGGATGGCAAAATCAGTAGCATCAATAAATTAGCTGTAGCTACAACAAGGGGCAAAAGCAGGTAGGTGATAAGCAGCAGCTATTCCCCAGGACTTCTTACTATGTGAACTATTTTTGAAAAGTGTCATTTACTCTGGGGAAAGAGCATCACTCCTTTAATTATTCTTTCCAGGAAACACGTTTACAGACTCACCCAAAGGTATGTCTCTTATTTGATTCATATTTAATCAGGTTGACAGCAAGCATTAAGTATCTCTATAAGTATTAGGAGGATGACTGGCTTTCTAAGATGGGAAGATGGACTCCTTCTGAATCTTCACTGTTCATAAGTACTCTCATGACTTTTTTTTCCTCTGCTCTTGTGATTGAGAACATTTTTCTTCCTCTGTTATGTATATGGCTACTTTGATGCTCATGAACTGCCTTAGTTTGTGCTTATCTTGAAATATCTTTTTAGTTTTCCCAGATAAGGCAATTTTTGTTGGCATTTATATGTTTTCAGGGCTTGAATGGATTGACCCATGTTTCTCCTGCTTCAAGTGTTGCTAATGAGAGAAATGATACATTTATTCATTTGTGGTTGTTGGTGCATTGAGATTTTTCTTTTCTTTTGTTTTTTGGAGACAGTTTCTCTATGTAGTCCTGGCTCTCCTGGAACTCTCTCTGTAGACCAGACTGGCCTCAAACTCAGATCTGCCAGCTTATGCTTCCAAAGCACTGGGATTAAAGCCATGAGCCATCACACTTGGTCTTTTTGAGACCCTTCATAATATTTCTTTGCTTTGTATTTTTGGCACATTGAGTATCACATATCATGACTTGTTCTTCTCTTGTCATGCATGTTTAGATTTCTAAATGTTGTTTTGTTTGTTTGTTTGTTTGCTGGTGTTCTCATCCATTTTGTTGATGGTTTTTCTCTATGTTGCTGACTTTCCCCTTATGGTCCCAGAATGAATCTATCTGCCTGTCTGTGTTCTCTTTGTGCTCATTGATCATTTTTACTTGTAAACTTTTGAAATCTTCACAGAGCATTTTGCCTACTGCATTGTTTTTGAATTTAGTAGCTGAGAAGTTAGGATCTTTTGGAGTCATAAATTGCTTTTCTTCTAAATGTTAATCATGTGTGCTGCCATGTGGATGTGGAACCCAGGGCCTCTGCAAAAGTAACAAGGACTCTTAACAACCACTGAGTCATTTCTCCAGCCTGTGTTGGTGCTGTTAATATGGACTTTGACATAAAACTACAAAAATGTAAATAGTTTATATAGGAAAGAAACCTACTATAATCTCAGGTAAGGGCAAGCAGGATGTAACTGCATAACACTCTGAAGAGATTTAATAGAATCCTCTGAAAAAGAACTTAGTAGTGAGGGAATTTGGTTCCAGTAACTCCCAAGCATCATTTATAATGAACAGGAAATGAACAAAATGAATTGTGATTATTAGTCCTGCTCAGAGCTCTGGACTTAAAGGTGATAAGTTACATGACTTCAGTTCTAGCTCTTCCCTTTCCAAGCTGCATATCTTTGACTCACATCATGAGAATGTTACCTTTAAGTTGTGTTTTTAAAGCCTGATTCTAGTTACTAACTTGCCGCACAGGCCTCGCATGCATGTTGACAGTGTTTTTTGGTTGAACTATTATGCATTGTTTTACCATTGTTGCCTTTCAGTTTGGCTTACTATTATTATTCAAAAATGAGAAAAATTAGATAACCAGGCTTAAGTGATAAAGAGCTAGGTAGAAGCAATGAGTGTTTGACACTGAGTTGTATAATTCCTCTAATGATGAAATGTGGTAATAGAAAATAGGAAATAACACAAACAAGATTTATCTTTTTTTGGTTACTCCTGTGTATGAAGGGTGTGCTATATATTCTCCATATATAGTTTCACTATGACCTAGCTATCTTCTAAAATAGGGTTGTTATGAAGTGTGAATTAGGCAGGAAATGTAAAGTCAGTCAGTAAATGGAAGAGATGGGAATCATTTATTATTTTGAAATTATCTAATCTTGAAATTCAAGCTTTCTCTCAAGGGTGACATTGGAGTGAGTCATCTGTTGATAGTGCAGCAATTAGTTCTCCAAGAATGACAGAACAGGACACACAACATCATGTGAGCTAACCAGGGCCCATTTCACTGGCATATTTCTCAAGGGCCCTTTTGGGAAAATGGAATGAGAAGAGAAGAATGCTGTTATTGTTTGCATTTTGAAATAACAGAAGCCTGAAAGCAGAGAAAGAAAAGCCAACATTGAAGTAAGAAAATTCTATTTAAAAATAGAAGAGGATGATGATGAGGAGGAGGAGGAGGAAGAGAAGGAGGAGGAAAAGAAGTATGAAGTTCAAACTGAAACTACTGTGGATAAGAAAACATGGAAGAATGAGAACCAGGAAAGGATTTTAGATCATTCTAAAATAGATTAAGAGTAAAATTTGTAAAAGAGAAAGAGGTGGTGAAATAACAAAAATATCAGGAATCAAACAAAAACCATGAAATACCCCAACAGAGTACATTTTTAGAGAAAATCAGCCCTAGGAACTGGAATGAAAAATGATTAACATTTTTATTTCAGTAATGGTCACAGTGATAACCCCTGATTCTTGGGAGACTGAAAAGAAAGAATAAATTTCAAGAAATCAACGCTACTTTGGGCTATATAGTAAAACCTTATCTAAAAGACATATGACTCCATAAACATACACAATGTTATGAATATTTATACTAAAGTAGTAATAAGTTTTCTTGTATAACTTTATTAACTTGTGTAATATGTTTACTTTTCCATCGTGTTTGTACTGTTTTCTGGGTAGTAACTTTCTGCATTCATTTCACTGTTTGATACCTGGCATAGCATTTCACATCAGATGACTTAAGGAAAGCCTCCCTCTATAACTCCCTACTTTCCCTAGTGGAGATGGCTCCTCGGTACTCTTCATCATTGCTTCTCAAGTTTTGTCTAATATGGTTGTTTCAAATAGCCTGAGAATAGAATGCCTTCATGTTCCTAGGAGACAATTGATTTTTTCCTATAGCTGTGGTAGCAAATAGTCACCTGCAGTGTTTTTAAAAAAACGCTTACTTAAGCAATGACAGTTCTGTAAGATGTCAGAATGGATTTCTCGTGCATGTGAAGGATGGATGGCGGTACACCTCAGTGAATGCACATTTGCAAGTCAACCAGATAGGAACAACACAAACTTCAACTGTCAGTTGATCCAAAGAGTACACTTCTGAGAGTTCATCAATCAGTGACATTCTCATCTCAGGAGCCATGTGTTTACAAGGGAAGTTCATAGAATTGAGTCTCTCAAAGTCTGACAATCACTGCATGTTACTCTTTATCAGGAGCCTGAATAATTTTAACAGCCCTGTTTTCTCTGGTAATCTTCAGGATTGGTATATTCTCCCCATTCCTAAATAAGCAAAAACTTCAGCTTCATGCTTTTGCTTAAAATTGAAGGATGCTTTTTTATACTTTTGGCAACTAAGAATTCTGTGGATAATAATTATGTGTAATCATGGAGTAAAAGCAAAGAAAACATGGCCAGATAACTGTAAATTCTAGTATAGTAGGGTTCTGAATGAAATATATTTGGATTGGGTTTTAGTAACTCTATAATGATTTTTGTTGTAGCAGGACAAACTTGAGTATAAATTGTGATATTTGGCATTAGATAATTCTAACCAACCATCTCAAATTCTATAAAAATTCTAATTTCCTACAAAACTTTGGAGAATTATAGGGATGTTATGATTCCTTATTATTTAGGGTTCTTGACTCTACCCTGAAAATTTATTTCTAAATTCAAACTTGTCTTCTTCAATATAAGTATTCCTTTCTCTTTGGTTGCTTAGACCTGACATGGAAATTATCTCTGAACCTTTCTTTTCATTTTACCCTGAACATTCACATAAGACACATGCAAGGTTAGCAGATGGCCTTAAAGTTTTAGAGCAGAAGATCTCACACCATAAGCAGAGAAGCTACTATGGAACACAGACCATCATGTTCCTAAAACTCTTCTTGCCTCACTAGCATCTCTCATTTCCTGCTGAAGACAGCACATGTTCTCACTTTATTTCCTAAGATAGCGCTCTGACTTCAATGTAGGTTCGGAGCATAAGTAAAGCTTGGCACAGTGTTCCATCATCCTAAAACAACATTGTGGTTGACTTTGAAAGCAGTATTCCAAGCCCAGGCATGTAAAATACACCATGTAAGCTTTTATGAGGGGAGTGAATTAATATTAATTTAAAGATATATAATATAGATTAGCATCCTGTTACCTTTGAAGTATATAAATAAAGTGAATTTTAAAAGTCATAGTATAAAGAATAGTGAAAATGAAAGTTATTTTTAAAAGATATTATGGGAAACCAACACAGTGCTGTTTATTCCTTCTCCTACTCCCTCCTCTACCCTGTACTCTGTGTACTAACCTCAGTTTAAACCTCACTGTTTCATCATTCTTTAACCTTTTACATTGGGGTGTTCTATCTCCCCTCCTTGAAATCTCTTCCCTGTGGCCTGGTGGTAATTTCCTAAGATCTATGGACATTCCAAATGAAACACACATTTCCAAAGTTTCAATACTAACATCTACAGATGAGTGAAAACATGGGACATTTGTATTTTCTGAGTCAGAGTTACTTTGCTCAGAATGATTATTTCTATCTCCATCAATTTACCTGCAACTCTTATAATTTCATTTTTTTTAGTAGCTGAATAATATTCAAGTATGTAAATATACCATGTTTTCAATATCCATTTATTAGTTGATAGACATTGAGACTATTCCCATTTCCTGGCTGTTGTAAGTACACCAGCAAAGAACAGAGACAAGCAGTTATCTATTATGTGGTATTTTGATCACATTGTGACAATAAAGTTTGCTTTGAATCAGAGGATAGAGTAAGCCACTAGCTGACCAAAATTAACCATAGAGGTTGTAGGACGGAGGGGAGATAGAGAGACAGGAAGTAGTAAGGTGGGGCATTAGAGAGGATCTCAGTGCTTTTGGAGAGAGGAACAGAAGAGATAGGAGGTCACTGGTTGCTTCTCTGATCATTCAGGTTCTTATCCCAATATCTGACTCCCAAGTTTTTATTGATATAGAATAATTAGACAAATTCATCAGCTATCACTAGAGTAGGCAGGTAGGCTATGCAGTCTTTTGAGTCGTATGCAGGGGTGATATAGCTAGAGCATATGGTAGATCTATTTGCAGCATTTTGGGGGCTATCCACACGGATTTTTGTAGTAACTGCATCAATTGCCATTAACAACCTCAGTAAATAAATGTCCCCTTATCCCCACGATCAAAACAGCATTTATTATCTTTTTTTTTCAATTTTTTAACCCTAGCAAGTCTGACTAGAGTAGTTAAAAAGTTTTGAAAAAAATATAGGAAAGCCTACTACTTGAGAAGATTCCTAAAAAATACGCAAGTTCTTTATATATGTAAGTGGGTATATATAATGTATATACATAAAACAATTTATTATTTTGAAATTGTAATATAATTGCACCATGTCATGTTCCCTTTTTCTTCCCTGGGTGAACAGGAAGTTGCAACATTTGGAAGCTGCAGAGTTGGTGAGGTAAGGTTGGCTGGTGGCTTTCCCTATTTCCCTGATCTCTCTAAGGCTTTCACCCCTATATCTGGCTCCATGTTTTTTATTTAATAATACCATTTAGAAATTCATCTACAATTCACCTAGCAGGACATGTTCAATGGTGAAACAGTAGCATGAATATCAAGGGAGTAACCAATTGCTTCCCAATTAGATTTAAGCCCTGCTCCACAAGATTAAACCCATACCAGATACCATTTTTGGCCGAAAAAGCTATGACTAGGCAGGATATAGGCCCTAGAAGAGGATCCATTTCTATTTTTCAGCCAAATGGACATAGTATTAAACTGACTCCTAATGACTTTTAGTTAAAACCATAGATGAATACATTTCTGAATTTCCATCTGAGAACTTTCTGTTTACAAATAGGTGGTGATTGATACAGAGACTCACAACTTGCCAAAGGCAAAGAGAGTAAGAGACCACGGAGTGTCCAGCACTTAATGGAATATATCTATACAACACTGCCCTCCCAAGACTTGGAGATCGTTTTGAAAGACAGGGAAGAAGGAATACGAGATTCAGAGATGGTAGACGATTACAAAGAAGTACCTTGTGGATGTAGCAGGGCACATGAACATATGCCCCCACAGTGGCTGTGACAGCTTACAAAACTCCTGGGCAAGCCCAAGCAAACCAAATCCCAGCATGGAGAGTGAAATTTGACAAACATTCCCATCCCTGGCCATAGAGCTATTGATATTTGTTAGCTGCTGGGAGAAGGAGAATATGATCAAAGCCGATTGCATGAAACTCTCAAAGAACTAATACAATTAAAAAACAAATAAATGAAACCTAAACAAAGACAGAAAAAAAATGATTGAAAGAAACTGAAAATCCTGAATGATGATTCATTTTATACTTAGCTAGAAAATCCACATGACAAATATATGGTTTTAAATAAATATGGTTTTAAGGAAAAGTAGAGAGTATTTTTTAATCTGCTTCTACTCATTCAAAAAACTGCCAATATAAATACTCACATCACTTTCCACAGGAGGGTTTGATGACTGTGAAGTGTGTTTTTGTCTCTTTATAATGGCAATTACAGGGAAGCCACAGGCTTCTGTAAAAATTTAAGACCAATTTGAAAGTAATGAGATAAATTTTTTGAACATTTTGTTGACTAGGCCTTTGTTTCCCTTGACATATATCATAAAGCATAGATGTTAAGGTAATTATACCTGCCTATTAAACCAATAAAATATCATTTGAACACACAATGAGTAAACAAAATAAGATAGTACAATAGGCAGTCCTTCACAGCCACTGACGTTTTCTCTACAATTTTTTTGGCATAAATAAAATAAACCAGTAATTTCTTCGGGAGTCAAAACATAAATATAATCTTAGTTTTCTGCCAAATATTCTAGGTTCAATTTCACTCTGTATCTCGAGCTTTGTTCCTCAGCTCCTTTAAATTCACTTTCTGTGTGTTGCTATGACTTGTTTGTGATATGTGTGGTATAATGGAAGAACTTTTTATATGTTATCTGTCCAGTCCCTCCTCCTTGTTATACCCTATGGAGCTGTCTGTATATTCACCTACTTTTACAATAGAAATTATGTCCTGATATAGAAAGAACACACAGTACCAACCATGGGACAGCAGAGCACCCCCCCCCCCCGCCGCCACAAGTCTTTCCCAGGTTTCCAAGTACTCCTGAAATTGCTATCTTCTTAAGAAACTCTGGCTTTTCTTAATTGAAAACAAAGTGTGTCTCATGGAAATGTGCTTAGAAATTCAACACAAGTATTGTAAGTGCATATTATTCACCAGACAGCAGAGCAGAAATGCACAGCACACACACACACACACACACACACACACACACACACACACACACACACACACAAAGACTTTTGAATAACCTCTTAATGAAACCATTACAAAGTCATGAATAAAATGAAACAGGGTTTATGATGGAAATGGGTGTGGATGAGCGAAAACAAAACACTAATGGCTCTAAACATTCAAATATATAATGCTTCTTTCTGTCTCAGTTTTGCCTTTTTCTGAATTTAGATACTTGATATCACACAGTACTTAGACATTTGGGGATTCCCTGTTTTACTTGCAGAAATGGATTTGGGATTTATATATGGGGGCCTGTGTAGACAGCTCAGTGGCAGAGCAAGCACAAAGCCCTTGATTCATTTCTCAGTATTGAAAAGAAAATAGAAATGTTTATTATAGTCATGAAGTCAATAGCTCTTTTCTATAGTTGAATAATATGCTATTGATATTCCAGCTTGTTCTTCAGTTTAGCAATTAAATGCAGCATTTGTTTGTTTGTTTGTTTATTGGAAACAAAGGTGCACTGTATGGGTCAAGCTGGGTTTGAACTTTCCACACTGCCCTCTATAAATACAAGGTAAAATTCTGACATTTTCTCTTGCCTCAGACTCTTGAATACAAGAGTTACAGGCATGTGTTACTGCACCTAACAACATTTTGGTTATTTCCAAATTTTTATGAATAAATACTAAGTTGCTATAAATATTTACACACATTTCTAGTAAAATGCGTATTCTTTTCACTAGGGTAATTACATAGAGATGGAATTATGTAATGAGGGTATATAAATGATTTCTAATTATAATAGTTCCGTTTGTGATCTTAGACAGTTTAGAGCACTTTAAAAGTAATGTCCAGGTGGTGGAAACTGTTGCACAAATCCTAATTGGTCTTCTTAATAAAAACCTGGAGCCAGATATCAGGGACAATACTGAAAGATCAGAGGAAAGAAGTCAGCCACTAGTTCTTACCTCTACCAAATCCTCAGCTGAAAGGGGAAGATTCTGTCTCCACAAATCCTGAGACTGAATGCCCCTGAGTCCTGTCTCCACCTGCCTTATATTCCTTTCTCTGCCCAGCCATATCACTTCCCATCTCAGCCTTCCTAGTGATGGGAAAAAAAGGCATGTGACTCCCAAATACTGGGATTAAAGGCATGAGCCATCACTGCCCGACTCAATTTCTCTTAGTCTGGATTAATCCAGGATGGTTTTGAACTCACAGAGATCTGTCTGCCTCTGCCTCCGAGTGCTAGGATTAAAGGTGTGTGCCATCACTGCCCAATCTCTATGGCTAATGGCTGTGACTTGTTGCCTCTGTGGCTGGCTCTGCCCTCTGATCTTCAGACAAGCTTTATTTGTTAGAGCATATACAAAATATCACTATAAGAAACTGTGTTCCAAATTTTGACCATGTTTTAGTCAAACATGCAGAGCAGCAGTTCTCAACCTGTGGAACATGTCCTGTTTGGAGGGGGTCAAAGAATATTCACAGGGGTCACCAAAGACCATTGAAAACATATATTTACATTATGATTCATAATAGTAGCAAAATTACAGTTATGAAGTCCCAATTAAATTAATTTTATGGTTGGGGATCACCACAAGATGAGGAACTGTATTAAAGCGTCACAGTGTTAGGAAGGTTGAGATCCACTGATGTAGAGGTTATGATACCCTCATGATGATATGTTGTTCTATTCTCTGCTTCTCAGCTGCTCATGTTTCACTTACAGTGGGTTCACTGGACTGTTGCTATAGCTCCAGCATCTGTATTTACCTATATAAGAAAAGGAAGTACCCTTTTCTAATGTGCTGTCCCAGTTTGAATTTCAATAACAATGAATGAAAGCCTTTACAGCTATAAATGCTTACTAATATTCCATAGTCCCAGATTTTCATTTCAGTATTTGTATACCAGTATTTCAGGGTACTTGTTAGCGAGATATAAATACCAGTTAAAATTCTGGCATTTTACGTACTTTTAAATTGAGAAATTCATATTCTATTGTGTTATGAGTTCTTTATCAATTCTTTTAACAGATGTGATCTATAAATCTTCAGCTTACTTTTTAAAATCCTTCTATGAATCTTTGGAAACATTTTAAAATATTATATTTCATATTGAAGGCCAATTCCTTTATAATATCAGAGTGTCAGAGTATATATACCAAATCAAAATTTAATCCCCCTCCCCAATTTCACCATGTATCATTGCTTGAAAAGGTATAACTTCTTAGGCTGACTTTCTCATAAACTATGTATATCTAGTAATCCTTGTTTTAAGTCAGAGATTTAAGATTTAACTTTTTTAAACTCATAGAAACACTAAGATTATTTGCTCCTTCTAGGTGTTTTGAAGTCAGCCTGCACAGCTCACTGGGAAGCTGAATTATAGCCTTGGAACAACAGTCTTATGTGGCAGAGCTGTGCTGGACTGTAGCTATTTGCCACATGCTACTGTTAAGTAGTAAAATGTGATTAGCGGGACTGAAATTTAAGTGAAATGTGATTGGTAGGATTGAACAAGTTAATTTCAAAAATTATACTTTATTTTCATAGTCAAAGCATTTTCAATATGTGTTTATTAATTGTGTTTATTAATCTAGTTTTTATTATAATTTTTTTATTTCCCCAGATTGATCAAGAATATACGAAGGAAGGAAGGAAGGAAGGAAGGAAGGAAGGAAGGAAGGAAGGAAGGAAAGGAGGGAAGGAAGGAAGAAAAAAGAAAAGAAAAGAAAGAGAGAGAAGAGAGAGAAAGGAAGGAAGAAAGAAAGAAAGAAAGAGAGAAAGAAAGAAAGAATCTTAAAAAAGGCAAGTTAGATGGCTCAGAAGTAAAAGCACTTACTTCTCAAGCCTTATACTTGATTCTGATCCCAGGACCACCCGCCCAAACAAACAAACACACAAACAAAATAACCCTGGTGAGGTAGCATAGATTTTTAATCCTAGTACTCTCATACAAGACTGGAAGATGCAGGCCAGCTATCCTGGAATTAGGAGCACACAGCAGCAACAATCCTGCCTCAACAAGGAGGAATGGACAAACAAACTCCTGAAGGTTGTTCTTTGACCTCTATATGCTAAACAAGGGTGTAAGGGCATATATGTGTACATGCATGCATTAACACGCGCGCGCGCGCGCGCGCACACACACACACACACACACACACACACACACACTCTACTACATACATACTAAATTATGAAAAGTAATATCTTAATTGAGATGTCCTATAAGTACACACTAGATTTCAAAGAGTTAGTATGAAGAATTTTTAAACTCTCTGAAAATCTTTAACATGAACCTAATGCTACTGTTAAAAATTCCTCTATTTTGATTATAGTGGATGAAATAAAACATGTTAAAATATAGTTCACTTCCTCATTTTATAATTTTAATGTAGTCATAAGAAAAATTCAAATTCTATTACCATTGCCAACACTTGAAATCTACTCATGTATCCAGGCTTGCTTCCATGCAGAAGGAACAAGTCTCAGTATCTTGTACTCTATGAGTGAACAGAGTTATTAACCTCACACAAGCCCAGAAAAGGCCTGAGAGAATAAGTTAGCAAGGCTCAGAATGTGGATTCCAGGAAGCTTCTTGGAAGATAGCCTTTCCTGGCACCTTGAGGATGGTGTAAATGTGGATTAGAATAATGGAAGTGCTATAGTCCCAGGCTTACATTTTTCTGGGAGAAATGATTGGGATGGTCATTCTCCCGACTCCTGTGAGTAAGGTTAATGTCCTCTTAGACTTTCTTGGCTTTTGTTTCTTTACTTTGAAAATGTTTTCTATTTCTAATCAGCACATAAAATAAAACACATTTAATTGATATTATTTTATTTTTATATTAGTATAATTTTTGTTGTGTTCAAAGTAGTTTAAGCATGTGTATTGCCTCAAACATTTATCATTTCTTTATGAATAAACATTCAGAATTCTATCTTTTAGGTTTTCTTTAAATATAAATATCATTTTATCATTGAATAAGCTTAATACTTCTTCAAAAAATAAACCAGCACATTACATCAGACTTAACTTATTTTTCAGTCCTGAGAAATGAACAGTAAAAACTACTTATCTCTGTATTGACTACTTTTCCTCTTCTTTTAATTGAACTTACTAAGCTGTAAATGACTTTTTAATATAACTATCACTTAGTCAATACTATTAAACACATTTTCAATTGAGAGCTTGAGAGCTACTAGAGAACAAAATAGAAAAAAAAAAAAAAGAAACTGATTTGACCTTAAAATTCCACTGCAAATTACATCTACCAGAAACATTTCAGGAACCTTTTAGAAAATAACAAAACATCTTCTAAAAGTAATGTTTATGCCTTTCTTTCTAGGAACAAAGATACTTAAAGAGTTTAAAAATTTAAAGATATCACATATCATTGAATGCCAGTATATTACTTTCCTATTGCTTCATGCTATAACTTTGAAATAGTATTAAGTCTAAATTTGCAAAATATCTTCTTAGATCAGATAATCTAAATTCATTATATTTTGAATGAGTTTTAGCTTATGATTTTCCATAAAAAATATGCAATATCTCCAGTTTCAAACCAAATCCATTTTCCACACCACCAAGTTGACAAGAAAAGGTGAACACATACTCACACTGTAGAGACCAGCATGGGAAGCAGAGAGACGGATGTTGAACTACTCCACTGTGTTATCAGATGCTTGAGTTGTCACATTCTAAATCTGTTGAAAGGTAAATAATCAAGGAGATTAGTTAAATGACCTGAGAGTGTGCTAAATGGACATAACCAAAAAATGGTAAGGGATCAGTTACCTCACCTTATAAACATATACATTTTCATACATTAATATTCTTCCACCTACTCATTGTTTTCTTTTTAGTTCTTAGGCAAATGCTATCAAAACACATACAAAATACCAGGAGTGATTGGTATTTATATAATTTTTAAAGAATTAATCTCTCTAAGTATAAGAGTAAATATTGATAATCAAATGCATACATTTTACAAAATACACATTCATTGTGTCCATTAATAATAGCACAAATTGTGTTCACAGGAAAAAAATAAAATAAAATAAAGTTACTAAATTGTCTAAGTGTTTTCATTGTATGGATGGTTAGTAAAATAAAGGTTTAATTTTGGGATGACTTACATAAGCGTCCTTCATTTTCAAGCTAATATTTGTCAGTCAACCTACATGGTTCATATAAATAAAGGGAACTGTTTTCACATTTTTCTTGAATTAGTCATTTTATTGTGAATAAGACTATAATTAATTAAAAGACAGGAAGTTGACTCCCTTGAATTCAATCACACTAGACAGCAACAAATATCTTCTTAAAATTTAAAGAAGTTTTTCAGTGTAGCTACAAGAAGCTTCAAATGTAATTCTGCGACAGGATTCCTCTCTTGCTGCAGCTTTGGGATTACTGGTGTGTGCCACCAATTCATCAGAACAATCATCTTCATCTTACAGAATACAAGTTAAAATCAGGAAACAATTCGGATTTCACCTTAAGATAATACCTCCTTAAATTGCACTGCATAGATTGATGTCATATCTAAAATATGTTTTCTTATAGAATCAATAAGTTGTTTATCCTTAGAGGCCACTAATGCTATTTTTAGATGCCTTGCACACTTATACACTCACATATATACACACATAAATACATACACTACTTGCATACACCCATCACACACACATCCATATACACATATAAATATGCACACATGCATACACATATACACATTTTACACACACACACACACATATAACATGTTCCAATGCAATGTTTAACAAAACCTTAAACTTGGCACCCCAGAAATTAGTGTACTTAAAGAAAAAATTTCTTTTGATCTTAATGAGGAGTTATACAAGGTCTTCGGTTATGTATACTGAAGAGGAAGATAGCTTAAATTTCTGTCAAATTTAGTGCTCACTCTCTGAAGGTATACCCTTTAATCTTGGTTCAAATCCATTTTATGAAAATATAAATATGAAGAAATGTTCTGTCTGATTATAAAAATGAAATCTCACCTAAATGTTCTTTTTTTCCCAAATATACCAGAGAATGGAGATGTATTGCTTCATAGTTTGCAACATTTATTCAAGGTGTTGTGGGAGCCACATCCTAAGAGGCTGTCATAGGGAAGTTTTATTTTCTACAATTTTCACAGTCATGAAAATTCAATCCTCTCATGTGTATTAGGAATTGGGAAGTCCTGAAGCTCACAGACAAATGCAGACCTGACATCACAAAGCCTTGTTTGTTAACTGTAGACTTCAATTGCACATGGCTCCCTGGGAATCATTTTAAAGGCTATTCTGCTTAGGTATCTACTTTCAGTATTGTTAATGCCTCATATTACAAAAGAATAATGAAAGTGCTGTAGTGGGTAGAATTTCTTCTTTAGAAGTGTGTTACCTTGTGTTTTGGGCTGCTGAAAGGGTAAAAACACAAATCAATATTTTATTTTCATAAAGCACTCAATGTGATGCTTGTAACTCTTGACATAAAGGTTACTAATAAAGAGGAGGGTTCAGTCTGGGAATGCTAGTCTCATGGAGCAAGTCTTGTTTGAACTTAAATAATCTGATCTCACATTTTAGAACCTCTAAGTTGAAAAGTAGACACTATCAAAGACTGCAGGTCAGAAACAAATAATGCATATTCAAACACACAAAAAAGTCACTGTATCTGTACCTTATGCAGTGATGGGAAGTGGGGGCTAGATGGGCCAGTTGCATCATATCATGAAGCCTCAAAGTTCATTCTAAGGAGCTCAGATTTTTCTCAAAGCACTGTGGGATAGAGGGAGGTGGACTAGATGACTAACATGATTTGATTAAAATGGAAACCATGGCCAGAAAAAAGCCCATTGTAATCGTTGAATGGAGGCAGTTAAATTATTGATATTTCAATCAGAGAAGATGTTTGGATTCGTGAGATAATGTAAATTTGATAAATTTTATCATTTCTTCTAATTTTTAATTTTTTTCATTTTATATTTATGGATATTTTGCCTGCAAACATATCTGTGCACTTGTTGTGTGTCTGTTGCCTATTGAGACTAAAAGTGTTTAGATTCCAGGTTCAGATTCCAGTTCCAGGGGTTTCTGAACAGCCATATGGAAGCTGATAATTAAATATGAGTCATTGGAAGATCAGCCAGTACTATTAACCACTGAGCCATCTTTCCAGAATCAATTTTACTATTTCCTCAATGTAAATATATTTTTAAGATTTATGTAGTGTATGTGAATGTGTGTGTGTGTGTGTGTGTATGTGGGTATGCACGCATTCATATGTGTAGATGTGAGTGTGCATGTACCACAACATATATGTGGAGGTCAAAGAACAATTCATGTGACTTGGTGCTTTGTTTCCACTATGTGGTTTCTGGGCCTCAAAGTCAGGTCATTGGGTTTGTGGCAAAGCCCTTTTATCCTCCAGGACACCTTATGGGTCAAAGTATTGATGCATTAAAATACGTTACTTCTTTTCTATATATAAATGTTTGAATAATAGAAAGTGAATATTTACACAGGACACTAAAGCACATTTGAGTAAAATTTAAAAAGGACAAAAATACCTGTTAGTTTTACATTTTTTCAATTAATGTTCACTTAGTTGACCAAAGAGACGGAAAACCACTAATCATAGCACTACATTATATATAAATCAAAAGAATAGGAAAGGAAATATTACATTGAAGAAAAACTTTAGAGGACATTAAGTGATGTTTCCGGTACCATCTTTGGTATAGTCAAGACTCCATTCTGTTAATAGAATCATACCCCATGATTTAAATCACTAGATGTGATTAAAGGACAATGACTTTTGAACAACTAGTGACAATTACTTTGTGCCATCTATGGTAATAAATGAGATTTGCTTCCAGAAAAGGTCACAGAGTCAATTCCTGTGGCCGTACTTCAAATAGAATTTTATGGCTTCACAATTACTCAACTGGGTCTTTAAGCCCACATTAATTCAACACCCATTCTTCTAAATGCCTTCTATATAACCGAGGGTGGCTGGGTGCTATGAATATCAGGGTTGCTAACACATTTCCCTTGCCCTTGAAAGGTTCATATCTAGGGAAAGAGGGAGAGGAAGAATAATGAAGAACTTTGTACAAAATGTTTGTCTGGGGACACAAATGGAGCAGTGCTCCATTTTCCCTGGCAGGGACTTAATAGAAAATACACTGTGCCTGGTGAATGTTCAGTGGTGACCCACAGTGCAGCATGCTCAGAGACAAGAAGGAAGAATAATAGAGTATGGGAATAAAATATCATTTGACGTTAGAGACATAGAAAGTACAACAGAAGACACTGAAGAGGCAGGAAAGTGAACATGGGCCCAGCTACTAGAGAGCTTGAACCTATTAACACTAACACCAGTAAGTAATTAAACAATATTTATAATATATAGGCAGTTTTAAGGGATGTGTGTGTGTGTGTGTGTGTGTGTGTGTGTGAAAGAGAGAGAGAGAGAGAGAGAGAGAGAGAGAGAGAGAGAGAGAGAGAGAGAGAGAGGAATACAGAGTTTATGGCCTATATTCTTTCCCAGTCCTGTAAATAATTCTGTGCATCAATGTTATTCCTATATAAAGAAAATTACATGTTCAGACACTAAGTAGCTTTGAAAGGTGTCTTAGTTAGCGTTTCTATTGCTATGAGGAGACACGGTGACAGCAGCCACTCTTATAAAGGAAAACATTTAATTGGGGCTGGCTTACAGGGTTAGAGGTTTAGTCCATTATTGTCATGGCAGGAAGCCTGGTGGTGTGCAGGCAGACATGATGCTAAAAAAGGAGTCAAGAGTTCTAAATTAGATTGTCAGGCAGCAGAAAGAGAAAGAGCCACTGGGTTTGGCTTAGGCATCTGAAATTCCAAAACACAGTTCCTCCAACATGGCCACACCTCCTAATGGCACTCCCTAAGCATTCCAATATAATTTATAGGGGCCATTCTTATTCAAACCACCACACCAAGTTCAGCAAAATAAGCAGTATAGCTACACTGTAATCCAGTAAGCTTGTTCCAGAGCCCCACTCTTTATCTGCAGGTCTGCCTCAGGATCAACATGTGATACCCTAAAGCAGTGGTTCTCAACCTGTGAGTTGTCCCCCAGTGGGATCAAATGGCCCTTTCACAGGAGTACCTAAGACCATCAGCAAACATATATTTACATTACAATTCATAACGGTAGCAAAATTACAGTTATGAAGCAACAAAAATAATTTTATGGTTGGGGGTTATAAGAATATGAGGAATTTTATTAAAGGGTTGTAGTATTAGGAAGGTTGTGAACCACTGTCATAATGGGTTCCTTCTGTATAATGAACATGGAAAAAGAAACAAACAAAAACATCCTCATAATAGATAAATGTTGGTCTTCCCTTTCTACTAAGCACATATGACTAACAATCCTGGCCCTAATAGCACAAAAGCAGATGATGAGGAAAGAGTGTGCATGTTTCTTCAGCATTCTACCTTGAAACATACTTTGAGATGCATATTCTAAAGATCATCTGGTTTGGTCTATTTCTTGATGACAGGATATAGAAGGTATGGTCATGGGAGGAGCTTTTGAATTCTGATAGCTTCTAAAATAATTTTTGTTAATTAGAATTGGAACCTCTCAAAAGGTGGATTTCCTTTTCCCTTCCCTATTGTCTAGTTGACTTGGTTGATCCATTTAAGCCTTATAAATAAGTTAAGGACCACCAAAAGTCTCTCAGAGTTCACCTAGCTTTCCCTACAAGGGAAAAAGGACAAGTAACATATAAAAGCAGACCGATTAGAATTTATTTTCTCAGCAGAGACTCTTAAACCAGAAGAGCCTAGGCAGATGCTCTGCAAACTCTAAGAGATCCCAGTTATCAGCCTAGATTAATATAGCCAGTAAAACTTTTGAACACCATAGATGGAGAAAACAAAATATTGAATGAGAAAGTCAAATTGAAACAATGTCTATCCAGAAATTTAGGAAAATTGAACATATAAGAAGAACTTGAGCTGGGCGGTGGTGGCGCACGCCTTTAATCCCAGCACTTGGGAGGCAGAGCCAGGCGGATCTCTGTGAGTTCGAGGCCAGCCTGGACTACCAAGTGAGTCCCAGGAAAGGCACAAAGCTACACAGAGAAACCCTGTCTCGAAAACCAAAAAAAAAAAAAAAAAAAAAAAAAAAAAAAAAAGAACTTGAACTCAACAAGGTTAACTATCTCCATGAAAACACAGAAAGTAAATAATCTCATACAAGCAAAAGCAAAACAAGGAAACACACACACACTACCAACAATAACAGCAATAAAACAATAGCAACAATAACAATCATTGGACATTAATATCCCTCAACATCAATGGAATCAATCTCCCCAAAGAAGACACAGGCCAATAGAAAGGATTCTTAAGCAATATCCATCCTTCTGCTGCATATAAGAAATACACCTCAACATCAAAGATAGACATTACCTCAGAGTAAAGAGTTGAAAAAAGATTTTCTAAGCAAATGATCCCAAGCAGCAGTCTGGTGTAGCCATTCTAATATCTAACAGAATGTACTTCAAGCAAAAATTAACCAAAAGAGACAGAGAAAGACACTTCATACTCATCAAAGAAAGATCCACTGAGATGACATATCAATTCTTAACCTCTATTCCCAAAATGCCAGGGCATCCATATTTATAAAGGAAACTCTACTAAAGCTTAACTCACACTTAACTTGGAAAAAGATCTTCACCAAGCCAATAGAGAGCTGATTTCCAAAATATATAAAGAACTCAAGAAAGTAGACATCAATAAACCAAATAACCCAGTTAAAATTAAGGCACAAATCTAAACAGAGAATTATCCACAGAAAAACTCAACTGGCCAAGAAAAACTTAACATGCCTTAGCCATGAAGGAAATGCAAATAAAAATGACTCTGAGATTCCACCTTACACCTGTCAAAATGGAAAAGGTCTAAAACACGAGTGACAGCTCCTGTTACACGGGATGTGGAGTGAGAGGAACACTCCTCCACTGTTGGTGGGAGTGAAAACTTATAGTCACTTTGAAAATCAATATGGCCGTTTCTCAGAAAATTGAGAATCAATCCACCACAAGACCCAGCTATACCACTCTTGGGCATATATGCAAGGATGCTCAATCAAACCACAAGGACACTTGCTCAACTATGTTCATAGTTTTTTATTTGTAATGTCTGAACCTGGAAACAACCTAGATGTCTGTCAAATAAAGAATGGATAAAGAAAATATGGTGTGTTTATACAATGGAGTATTACTCAGCTGGTAAAAACAGGGGCATCATGAAATTTGCAGGCAACTGGATAGAATTAGAAAAAGAAATCATCCTGAGTGAGGTAACCCATACCCAGAAACACAAACATGGTATGTACTCACTCATAAGTAGATATTATCTATAAAATAAAGGATAACCAAGCTACAATCCCCAGACTCAGTGGATCTAGGTAACAAGGATGGTTCAAAGGTAGACAACTGAATCTTCCTGGAAAAAGGAAACAGAAGAGCTTTTTTGAGTGGACTGTGTATGGGTTGGAATGGGAACATGAAAGATCAGTTTGAGAGAGGGCAAAGAGAGGATAGTATTGAAAGTACTAATCTACTTAAAAGAGGGGGGCATTTTGGAGTCATGTAAAAGCCTGGCGCAAGGGACTTGCCTGAGTGTCTACAAAGATGACCCCAGCTAAGACTTCTAGCAATAGTGGATGATCTCCTGTGACCAGGCAAGACTTCAAGAGGAGAGAGTTGAAAACCAACCCAGCCACATAACCTTCATCCACAGTCTGTCCTCCTTATAGCATGTACTGGGGTAAGTGTGGCCTAGAGATTGAGGGAGTGGCCAACTTGTGACTGGTCTAGCTTTACAACCCATGCCAGGCGAATAAGCACAACTGTGAGACTCCCTGGAGCACCAGGATCCAGAGGCTGCATGATCTAGAGACCTAGGATAGAACTAAACACGACTGGATGAAAAAAAGCCAATGTATTGATGCCTAACAATATCCTGCTATACACATATGTTGTTGCCTAATCCAGTTCTCATCAGAGGCCTCATCCAGCAACTCATGGAAACAGATACAGACCCACAGCCAAACATTAGTCAGAGCTCAGGGAATCTCCCAAAAGAGGATAAAGGATTGAAGGAGCTAGAGGTGTGATGGATACAACAAGAAAACCCACAGAATTGACTAACCTTGGCTCATAAGGGCTCACAGAGACTGAACCTACAACCAAGGAACCTGCATTGGACTGCACTCTGCATACTTATTAGAGTTGTGTAGCATGACCCTCTTGTGGGACTCCTAACAGTGGGTACATGGGCTGTCGCCAACTCTTTTGCTGGCTTTTGGGACCATATTCCTCATATTGGGTTGCCTTATCCAGTCTTAATACATGGCAAAATTCTTTGACTTACTGTAACTTGATATGCCATGTTTTGTTGATACTCAACAGAGATCTACCCTTTCCTCAATAAAAATGGAGAAGTGGATTGAAAGAGTGAGAACAGAGAGGTGGTATGGAGAGAGACTGAGAGCAGAGTGGAGAATGGAAACTACAGCCAGGATGCAAAACAAACAAACAAACAAACAATAAATAAATAAATAAATATTTTTTTAAAGAAGGAATTGCATCACTTTCACCTCTCCCTTATCTCTCTCTAGCACCTCTCAGGTACCTTCTTTCCAAATTCTACTCCACTATTAATTGAGTAGACTTTTTCTTTTATTGTTAGATAAAATTGTTTATGTATGTATGTATATATATATATATATGCACATATTTATGTGTACAAGAATATAAAATAACCATTCTGTGTCCTTTTAAGAACAATATTTGATTATTTGTTTGTTTGTTTGTTTGTTTATTTTCTATGTGTTGGGTACTCATGTGACATGACACAAATGTTCAAATTAAGGAACTACCCAGGGTCATCAGTTTTCTTCTACCACATGAGATCTTAGGATCAAATTTCAGCTGTCTGGTCTACCAATAAAGGCCTTTACCCCCATCAATGTTATCAACCCATTCCTCTCTCTCTCTCTCCCTTCCTCCTCTTCCTCCTCCTCCTCCTCCTCCTCCTCCTCCTCCTCCTCCTCCTTCTCTCTCTCTCTCTCTCTCTCTCTCTCTCTCTCTCTCTCTCTCTCTCTCTCTCTCTCTCTCTCTCTCTCTCCATCACCCATTGACTTGCTTTGTCTAGGGTAGTGGCCTTGTGAAATTTTCCCCATCCATATTATCATGTCATTATGTGGGCTATATTTAGGCAGCAATATTGTTGGAATATCAGGGGAACTACTTTCCTGTGGAATCTAACAGACACTATCTTGCAGCAGGTAGTCTGGTCCTTATGATTCTGTGATGTTCCCTGAGCCTAAGAGCTATAGATATCATTATAGCTAGGCATCCCTCAGTCACTTATTCTTTCAATTTTGATCTATTGTAAATTGCTGTAATGTTCTTCAGCAGGTATGAAAAGAAACTTCTTTGGTGAGGGGGAGAAAGCCTCACTAGTGTGCAGATACAAAGTTCTTTCAAAAAAGTCAGAAATTATATTGGTTCAAGGAAATGCTAGTAGTAGGTTCTCGTCTAAGGTTTTGATCCCTTGAGCCACTGGTGGTTGCCTAGGTTTACAGTATCAAGTATGAATTCACTCTGAGCAGAAATTAGGTCCAATTAGACAGTTGTTGGTCATGCCCAAGATAAAGTGCCACTATTGGAGATTATTTGCAAGGTTTAACAACTTTGTAGGACTGTTGATTTTCTATTTTGTCAGCTTACATGCTATGAGAGTTAGTCTTCAGGG
This sequence comes from Peromyscus leucopus, assembly GCF_004664715.2. Classification (NCBI taxonomy): domain Eukaryota; kingdom Metazoa; phylum Chordata; class Mammalia; order Rodentia; family Cricetidae; genus Peromyscus; species Peromyscus leucopus. Next base: position 38,170,016 of record NC_051064.1, read on the forward strand.
AGGAGGCTTATCGGTTCCAGCTCAGTTCCTCCAAGTTCTGTGTCCCAAGTGTGTGATGTCTTTAGCAATAGAATTTTACCTTCAAATTCTGAGAAGCACCCAAAAGCAATGGTAATAAGCCTCTCTTTCTAGAACAACAAGTAGATGAGAGGATTCCTATGCTTGGCATTAGGGATTTTGTTGGATAGCCTTTGCTCTTATGGGGGAGCATTTTCATTCTGTATAAATAATTAAAGACTTTCATTCTAAAACTACCTGCTTTTAGAATGTTTTATGATATTGAACAGGGAGAGGGAAAGGGAAGGTTTTGTTTTTATTTAATTTTTTTTATTAATTATGATTATTTTTGAAAGATTACTTCCTCCCTATTTTTCAACAATGGGGAAGCTATTGAGAAGGGAAAGAAAGAAGGAAGAAAGGAGAAATTATCTAAGGAAGGAAAGAGAATGAGGAAGGAAATGAAAGTGAATTGGGAGGAGAGCAGAGTAATGGGACTCTCTGTTGCTGCTGACTTACTCTACCTGTTGTCATCTTTGGACAGGTTTCTGTAGCACAAAGATTGGTCTTGAACAATTTTCTTTGAACACTGTCAATAGTGAGCAGGTTTTAGAAGTATAAAGCAGAACCTAGAGATTACTATTGCTGAAAGATTAATACCTAATGGGTTTTTTCCATTAATACTGATTTATCAAATTTGTAATATGCATAAGAATCATTAGGATGGCTTATTAAAACTATCAATTCATAGAGTATATTTAAGGAGTATCTGATAATTAAAAAGGATGTATGATCCATAATACCCATACCTAATAATCCGTCAACCTCCCAGGAGACTTCCTTGAAGATAATTTGGGGACCATGCTACTAAAAAATAGTAGATTAGTTCTAGAGTGTTGCTAATATTGATTGACTAAATGGACATTTGAAGAATAGTTGGATGAAAGATTCATTTTAATAGTTAAAATACTTACTTTTGTATACTTTATGTGAAATAAAGTTAGATCAAAAATTTTTATATATTACGTTATAGTATCCTCACTTAGAACAAAATCTGGAGAATCATTTCAAAACAATATTTAAGGTCTGAGGTATAGTGTATATAATGCTTATAGGGTTTTGGATTCAATATCTAACACTAAAAACTAAGAAAATAAAATCCAATCTAATATAGTATGTTTTGTTATTTATAAAAAGATATACTAATACTTTAATTACATGCTCTGTAACCACTAAGCCAACTTAATTTTAACTAATGTTTCGTCTCGTGTACAGTTGTTTTTTCACTGACAAATAATTTTAAAAATTGGAGTTTCTTATTAAATTCTAGATTCTAAACAATGAACATTGTGGGAGGGGAAAAAGTCCATTTCAATTCTAGCTGCAATTTATGCATTAAGTTTTGGTGGTTTGAGCTCTGTGCTGATAATACATAATTTACAGTAAAATTTTCAAGAACCTGAAGTGTCCTATTGTTTATAATGTTGGACAAACTTAATACAGAGATGAATTCTATCTCATTGAACATGAAAAAAGCAATGTTTTTACATAGATTTATATGCCTTTGAAACATTTTGAAAGCTGAACTTCTAGACTTTAATTGTAGAAGCAAAATTACACATTATTCTGGCCTTAATTTTTCTAAGGGTCAGTGTTCCACATCTGTTAATGGATATTGACTAGTAACCAAGCACAGAGGAACACTGATTATCTGGTATATATTTCAAAAGGCTACTTTATTTTTATAATTCATATGTAAGAAATATTCAGGAAAAAAAATCAAACCTAACCCTAAGCACTTGCATGTTTGTAGCTTTCTGTTATTAAAGTCAATGCATCATTGTCCATGGTTTTATAAATGTCTTTCAACTATGGTCCTCATATATGAAATATAAAGACATAAATCCATGTTAATACAGGAAAGTCAAAATGTAATATATAGGCATTCTTTATGTAATTGGGTCGAAATCCAACATTTCTGACAAAAGTGAATATGGGACAGAAATAAATGAAAATACAACACATAGTCTAATTTCTTGTGCCTTATCTGGCAACCACAACACTAGGTATGCATTCAAAGAAGTTAAGCGGTAAAAAAGCGATATTTGCACAGTTACAATTACTGCATCAGGGTTAGCAATGACTAAGAAAGATAAGCATCTTAGGCGACTGCCAGCTAACAAATGGATATAAAATGTGGTATGCAATCACAATGGAATATAATACAGAGTGAAAATGGGGATCATGTGATGCATCAAACATATATACATATACATATATACATGTGTGCATACATATAATCCAAAGACATCATATTAAGTGCAAAATGCTAGGCACTGAGAGACAAGTATTATGTGATGCCTTATATTTATGAAACACTAAAAAAGTAGTCTCATAGAAACAGACAGGCATTACCAGAAGTCTGAGGTGCATAGGGAAAGCTGTATACCATAGCACATATAGTGTGGGATCTGAGTGAAGACTTTAGCTGCTCTAATACACTGTATGGTTCAACATTTTCATACTTTCAATCGTTATCACAAAAACAATACTGGTAAGATGATGGTTTTGTGAATAGTTTGTTTCTATAATTTTTGCATAGATGAAAACATCAAATTATACTGTAAAATATACATATTTATTTATCAATTAAAAAGAAAGCCTAAGTAAGAAGATAGAAAGAATGTCTTGGTCCTGGTACCGTACTAATTATGTGCTATGCCATACAGATATCCTTAGATATGTAATGAACACTAAAGTTTTGTCAAATTAAATGTAAATGGAAAACTGATAGTAACTTATTTTTCTGCTAAATATCTACATATAATGAGTATGCTATTGGGGGTTAAATTATGTCTCCTACAAAAATCATGTTGAAGTCTTTATTCCTAGGTGTTGTTAACTGGGCATTAAAGTTTTTTGGAAATAAGGATTTTGCATATGTAATACATTTAATATGTCTAGGTTAATTAGCTTGTTTATGGTAAGCATTTTACAAAACATTAGTCTATATACCTTAAATCTATACAAGTTTTCTTCACCAAGAATCCTTCAATGTGGCAGAAGTTGCAGCTCAGTGGTACAGTGTTTGCCTAGCATGATTAGGGTCCTGGTGTTATCCCCACATCAGCAAAACAAAGGAAAACAAAACAGCTTCAGTAAAGCTAAGAAAATGATGATGAGGTAACATTGGATTATTATGATGCCTTAATTCACTAACTAATGTTGTTGTAAAGACAGAGATTTGGAGACATAGGAAAATGATACAAAAAGGTAAG